>NW_016175035.1:0-10395 GCF_001687245.7 Rhagoletis zephyria
TGAAAATCCTAACCTCAAAAAAATCACCCGTTACATACATATGTACATATGTTCATCGCAATTAATTTGGACCTGTTTTTTTTTTAGTAATCTATGTAAATATGTATGTACATACGAATACATAATGCGTGAAAATTTTTCGTCATATCACATCTGCACCGTTCATTAGATTTTACAAAATGAGTTATCAAATTAAAGGGCTCGTCCTGTGAATGTGCAATAACTTCTTATTTTTTCGAAAAGAGCGGCCACCTGATAAAAAAATTTAAATCAAACTACTTTTAAATTAAATCAATTATTACACTTATTCCCTAATTATATGTAGACGCGTTGCTACTTGTCTCAAAAAGCAAGTTCGACTTAAATAAAAGTAGAGCTTGTGGTTTGAAAATATTTTGCAGATGGTTGCCACCATGTTACAAAGTTAGGTTCAATATAAGCAATATGTTAAATAAATTACTTCAATATGAATATAAATCGAAATTGGTTTGAAGAAACTTTATTTCCAAACTGCATGTAGGGGGGTTGCCACCTGATTTTATAATTAAATTCAATTTGAATTAAGAGTATTAGTTAATTTAAATATGTATCACAAAACAAGTGTAAGACGAAAAAAGTTTTTATGAGATTTTGGTTTAAAAATAATTTAAACAGGATTGCCATCTGTTTGAAAAGTCGAATTGAATTAAATTATACGAAATATTGAAATGATGGCGTCAAACAAAGGAGTATCACGAAATCTTAATTTTGAGCATTTAGAACATTAAAGAGGGTTGCCACCTGTGTCAAAAATTAGACTCAAATTATCTAATAAGTCAAATGAATTTGTGGCTATAAATTGACATGGGGGTCAAAAATGTTTTTTCTGAACTTTATTTTGGGAGGGTTGCCATATGTTTTGGAAATAAAATTCAACTTGAATTAAGGGAATTAGACACACAATTTAAATACGTACCGCAATATGTGTGCCAGCCGCAAAAGGTTTAACAAGATATGCGTTTTAAAAGTTTTGCATAGGGTTGCCAGCTGTTTTTAAATTATAATTTAATTAGAATATGCACAAGTTAAATGAAATATTAAAATATGACGTAAAATAAAGGAACTAAGACATCCTAAGTTTGAATATTTAGAATATTAAAGAGGGTTGCCACCTGGTAAAAAGGAAAACTCAAATTATTTAATAAGTTAAAGCAATTATTGAAAATACTGGTATCAAATGAAATGGAATGGAATGAAAGATTTGCTTATTTCTTAGTTATATGTAGGTTGCTATCTGTTTCAGAAGTCTTAGCTAACTTATGCACAAATCCGTAGACAAAGAAAATGCGAAGACGAGCACGAACACGAAGAAGAATACTAACACGGGGACCTAGGCTAATATTAAAGGAAAGGAAATCGCAATGCAGGTTGACCATTGCACCCTTCTTATCATTGTCTCTACGGCTTTTCACCTAACCAAGGAACCGTATGCATTATTAATTGGACGGATCAGCACCATTAATAGCATAAAATCAGTGCGCAGAGACAACTTTTTACTTAGCATTTGCTCGCAAGAATACTGGGCACGATAGGCCTTTTTAACTCGGTGTTATGTGTTCATTTCCCGATTTTAGTTTCTATGTAAGAGTAACATTTCTACACACATATTTATGTATTTAGTTTAAATTTGCTGATTTTCATCCCAAAAATAAAACATGTAAGTTTTGTATCCTAAGAATAACACCAAAACACACGCACACCATATCGCCAAAGCTACTAAGTTAACGCAAACCAAATGAGTCAACACTGACCTACATTTCCTGCAACATACTCAGAAAATTAGTTTGAAGTAGAATGAATGCAACAAACTTTCTCACTCAACGATTATGTGTGAATATGCAATTGGATGAAGTTCACAGTTGAGAAAAATATAAGTGAAGAAAACTGTGGCTTATGACCACAAAATACAAAAAAAAATGGGTTAAGAATAAAGCGCAAAATATAAAGTTTGAGAATAAGAAGAAAACAAATCAAGTGCAAAATATTACAAAATTTTCTAAGCGTCAAAAAGTATCAGAGTTTTGCTGCTGCTGCTTCCGGTACAACGACTTTGCAGTGCTCGTCATACTTATTTACTTATTTCCTCTTTCTCAACATTTTCCCACTGCTCCTCATGGCCATTTTACTTACTGTATCTTCAGTTTGTTTATATGCTTTTCGAAAACGGTTCACTGAATTCGAGCCAAATCAATGAAGTTGCCGAACGCGCTCTGCTACTTCCAACTCCTCATCATCTTTGTACTAAGTTGTTGTTATCGTTGCCGTTGCCGTCGCCGTCGCCGTGTCGGTTCATCGCCTTTTTAAGACTGGCACACACACTAACTCACGAGCACTCATCGAAGCGTGTTTTACCACACACATTTTTGTTTGAATATGTTGCCGTCCGCTTCTTTGTACACAATAAACTTTGTATTTTTATTTATTTCCTTTTACAGTTTTAGCACGGATTTCTGCAACATTTCACATGACAATATTTCTTGGCGCTTTGCACTTTATTTTGTGCGCTCTATTGTTTCTTACTATGGTTGTTCTTTTTTGTTGTTGTTATTTTCTTCACAATTTTGTCGTTGCATTCACTAGTGCGTCAACAACTGTTTACTTCCGCTGCCTATTACAGCGCTTTCCTGCGTCTCAATAGCTATGTACTTCCCCGTAAGTGTTGCCTACTTGCAGACGCGCGTTGTAAGTTTGATGTTGAAATGTCAAAAAAGCGAGCGGTTTCGATACGCTTGAATGATGTTTTTGTTGCCTTAAGCAGATTTTAATATTTCTCAGTTTGCACACATTTATTTTTGCTTTTTTTTATACATTCAATATAGTATACATATTTCGCTCACTTATTAAAATAGTGTAACAACTTAAAAAATGCACTTTAGCGAAATAGTGTTTTTTTTGTTTTTGTTTTAACAGTCTTTTAACATATAAGCATATGAGGACCAATCCATAGTTCCTCGGAGTGTTTGTTCACTAGAAGCTATAAGGGGTCTCACATGACTTTACCCACGGACAGAAGAATTCGTCTAAAGCTTTCTGATGAAATCAAGTACTTCGGCTTAATTCTGGACAGGAAGTTGTCGTGGAAGCCTCAGCTTGATGAGAGAATGAAAAAGGCTTCAGTGGCTCTGTAGAGTTGCAAGGTAAATTCGGACTTCATCCCTGATAAGACAGATCAATGCGTGCCTAGTCTGGCA
The DNA here is from genome assembly GCF_001687245.7 of Rhagoletis zephyria. Classification (NCBI taxonomy): domain Eukaryota; kingdom Metazoa; phylum Arthropoda; class Insecta; order Diptera; family Tephritidae; genus Rhagoletis; species Rhagoletis zephyria. The sequence goes on from NW_016175035.1 coordinate 3,231, forward strand.
TCAATTGGCTCTTTCTGAACGCGTATCCAGTTTTGGGTTGAGTGGTTGGTAGGAGATACCGTTGAACTTTTACACGGATGCGTCGAAGCGTACTCCACATAAGCCCGTAACATTAAGACAGCGATTAAATTAAGGCAAGTAAATATCTAATCAAACATAAGGGTATCAATTAAAGCACTGAGCTCGCTTATGGTGCCCTCGAAACTAGTCGGGGAATATTTGCCTTATTCTTCGGTCACTTCCATAAACGTTTTCGTGAAGCTCTAAAAATTACAACTACAATGTTTGAGCATGGCATTCATACCGTAATATAAGACGTATTTTACGTCAAAACTCGCATATTTCTTTATGCCTAAATTATACTTAAAATTCCGTTATGTGATCAAAGTTATATACCCTTGAGCATAAGTATGCTCGGGCACAAAAAAGCGACGCAAAAACGAAGTGGTATAGGTTTATTTTTAATGCCCAACTTTTTCTTGAAAATTTCTGCTATTTAATGCCCAATGAAAGTCTGGCTTAAAGGTTTCGTACATAGACAAAAGCTCTGCCTTTATACTAATTAGCTATTTTCTCTTATTTATGTAAGTTTTAAATGACATTTTATTTTACAAGATCAAATGCTAAATAATTGCTGTTTGCTAAAACATTTTTCTCTCTCCCTTCTTATCGTCATTCCAGGGCAGTATTCCCTTTTCTAAAAAAACATTATTATTAGCACCATAGCTGGACGCGTTTGGTCGCGTTTGGTCGCCTTTTCGCAATTTATGCTTTATGAAGTCATTTTCTTCGTCTTTTATCGCCCTTAGCACAATTCGTTATTCATCTATAATTAAGCTAAACTTTGCTTTTTTATCTCTTTCACCTTAGTCATACACTACGCTATAACGGTGTCAACTTTCACTTCTTGCATCTACTATTTTGTACTACTCTTTCGTCGGCCTTCTGCTCCACTAAAAAAAAAGTGTCAACATTCATTTTTGTTCTTAAGCCAGGTTTTCGTAAATCTTATTGTCTTGGTACCACACTTCTCCCGTTTGCGAGTTTTTCGTTTAATTTCCATTTGCTACCGAAAATAGAAATTAAGTGCAAGTATTCAATGCTTCGCGCAAGTGGCATTTGCCTTCTCCAATTCAGCTTTGTCGCGCAACAAAGCATCTTAACCCACTCACTGCCTCGACGTTGCTCGCTAACCCACAGCTGTTTGGTGAGCAAGAAGCGCTTGCTTCTTTCATTTAGTACAATTGGCGTGACATTTTGACAACTACATACCCAACTACACACACACATTTTTTGCAATTTTTATTGTTCTCCCATAGCTGCACGTCAAGCATGGCTGAAGCTCCTGCTCCTCGTTGTCGCTGATGGTGGCACTTAGCTTAATGAGTTGCCACTTATGCGCATAGAAGAATGCAATGGTTATAAGAAAACGCCGGTTCGTGCAGTTCTAGTTTGAACAAACCTTTTGCCGGCTAATACCCACCACAGCAGCTTCCCTTGTCTCTCTGTTTTACTTTACTAACTTCAGGCTAGCAAAAATTGCTATTCCTTTCATTTTAGCTTCACACTGCTCCAGTCTGTGGGTCGGGTGTTAATTACATTAAAAACATTTTACAAGTATATTTATGAGTTTCCGCTACCAAAAGAACATTCAAAATACCGTTGCTTTACATAAATAGTTCTATCTAACATTGCGAGTGTATACATATATGTATGTACCTTTTGTGTGTGTTTTTGTTTCCTCCCCTTTTTTGTGAAAGTCTTACTTTTCGCTTTTACTATTGTGCAAAATGCAAATATTATAGTAATTTCATTGGCGCGAGCTGCTTAACTGTGAGGGCACATTGTAATAGCGTATCGCCAACCTAAACCAAAATAAATTGAATTTGGCAAAGGCTCGTAGTCCAAAAAAAAAACCTGACAGCGCTAATTGTTTTTACAATCATTTGTTAAGTTTTTTATTGAAATGAAATCTTTCTGGCAATAAATTAGACTGAAAATCTACATACACAGATGATTTAAGATATTCTATAAAATAGCTGTTAGATATGGCAAGTGCAACTAGTTTCGAAAATTTGATCAAACTCAAGAATTTCCCAAAGGGATTGCAGGAGCAGTTACACGTTCCACGTAAAGTGACTTTCGAAAAAAGTTTTAATTTCCAAAAATTTAACTTTCTGATACCACTTTTTTTCTCTTTACACGGTTAATGAAGAACATTCCAACTTCAACAGTGTTACCAAAAATTTTTAAGCTAATGGGTGTAAGGCTTCCTCAAGTGGGCACCGAATTTACCAACATTAATATTTTTCAATGATATTCAGGCAGCGCTGAGGTTTCTAGCAGAACAGTACACTGTGTAATTTTTGTTGCAAAATTCCAAATAGTTTTTTTTTTTTAATCAACGATTGAGAATTTTGCATCATTTTGGAAATTTTTTTTTTTCTTTGAATGAACAAATTTTTGGGTGCAGATTTAAGAAATTATTTGCACTACAAAAATATTTTTTTTTTGCTGTTCAATAATTTTTTTATGAAAATTTGAATTTTTAAGCAATTTCTGCGCGTCGTGGACGAAAATTTTTAACAAAAAATTATGTAATAAACATTTCACGCACGCTGGCAATTAAAAATTCATTCCGACCAAACTATATCGAATAGTTCATAAGTTGTTGTTAAAAATTTTAGTTCACGACTACACAACTAAATCAATAATACAGATATATTGACAGTGACAAGTGACACAACAAATTGCATTCCGAAGAGTTCACTGGCTTTGGCCCGCCCCAACTATTGCACATTTCAAATGAGTAAATCGAAATATTAAAAGCTAGTACTGGTATACATATACATGCATATACATGTATGTGTGCACTCAAAATAATACTAGAAACTTCTTTTCCATGAAGCTTCAATTTAACGACGCACTAAAACAGCGAGGCAATTCGTAGAAAGTAGCCGTTTTTTCAAACTAAATTCTTTGCCGTTAATTTCGCATAAAAATACCTAGGAAATTTTTTGGTTTCACATAGAGCTTCTCTTTCTGTATTTACTACTTATGTGTTGGGTGTGGCTATGATGGCCGCTGCGTACATATGTATGTAGTAGTATGTATGCATCCGGAAGACGGGGCGTATGAGCAACAAACGCTTGGCTGCGAAAAGACATTCGTGCAAGAAGCAATAGCAATTGCAACAGCATAAACAAGGTTAACCAACATTTACGAAATTAAATAAAAACAAAAGGTAAAATCATGATAAGACAAGCCACGAATGCTTTAAGTGGGCTGCGTTGGTGATAGGTGGGGAGCAGACATAGGCAATGCCAGCGAATGTGCGTGGGCTACTCCAATCAAGAGAAGAGAAAATTGGGAAAAAATACTTTTACGTGTAATAACAAAACACGAAAGCCCATGAATACATCGAAAATTAAATTTTCCCCGTTGGTTATACTCTTACCCAGAAAATTCTTGCACTAGTTTGCGATTTAAAAATTGCGGTTTAATACATAGGCAGCACCTTTAAGCCTTTACTTGATTGCCTTCGTGCACCTTAACTGCGCTTACCTTTTCATACAGTGTTTGAAGAAAAAATTCATAAAAGACTTGTTTGTGGAAGAAATTATAATATTCATGGCACGGGACCGTTTGTTGTACTTAACTACTACTTGTGAATGATACAAGACCTATATTGTACCCAAACTATTTGCTTTTTATAAATAAAAAGTTCAAAGTAAAAAAAAGGTAGTAAAGAAAAATGTCGTATAATGTAAAGATCCAGCTCAAGTATCAAGCCCATCTCTACTATGTATAGCATATGACATAAGCTATATACGTTTTTATACATCGAGGATTTATATGCAATACGACCTATCTGCTGTTTATACATAAACTACCTTCTGGTGTTAGAATACATTTGAATCTTAATTGTTATCACTGGTTGCAATCTTAATTTTTAAAAGTCGATTTTTATCCAGGAAGCCCTCAATATATTCTTTTGGTTGTTACTGAACAAAAACAACACAAATATATATACATAGTTTTTTTTTTAATTCCTGAACCGTTGAACCGAACCGAGACCCCGGTTCGAAGAAAACAAATACCATTTTGACAATCCAACACAAAGGTGGAAGAACGTTTAGAACCTCCGAATAAAGCCGACCACATTTTTTATCCAATTAGCGTCCCTGAATCAGATTGCTATAGCAAACAATCGATGTTATAAAAGAATATATAAAGTTGTCCACAAAATAATGGGAGCGCGATATGTTGACAATTTTCACTAATTTTCTTTTGTTTGTTTAATGTTTCTTATTTATTTTAATCAAGAGTTTTTGAAAATTTTGGGTATTCAGTTTTAGTGCAATGAATTGTAAGTTTAAAGGCCTAAAATTCGGCTGCTGTTTTTGGAAAATTTTTGTTATTAATTCTAGAATTTTCTTAAAAACAAATGGCAAAAGTCTACGGATAATTGAAATTTGCACTTTATTGTACGAAAGTTTTGGTTAAAATTTGTTGAGTTTTTTTAAATTTTTGCACAAGGAAGTTTATGTAGTTTCAATTCAATTTAAATTTTAACGCTACTTTGATTTGAGTTTATTTACAAAGGTATAAATTGACTGTATGAATGGTTTGAATGAAATAAAGCTACAAAAAAGGGCGCGGCTACTTTTCCTGTCGTGTAGTAGAGGTGGTAGAACTGGTTTGAAAAATAATTTATGCCCCAAAATCTTAAGTTGTATAAAAAAAGTGAAAATCTGGATGTTGTTTCAAAACTCCGGTCATAAATTAGTTTTCAACGGATTCTGATAATCTTATATTGCTTGAAAAGCGACTCCCACTGCTTTAAGGAAACTTAAGTTGATTTGATAACAGTTTACTCCGTGAACTAAAAAACTTGAAAAAAATTTCGAAAAAAACGTGATGGTGAATTTTGGCTAAAATTGCACCCTATTTGAAGGACGTCCTTGAACAAGCCTTTGAAGAGGCTGGTCACTGAGTACTAAGAAGTCTCAAATGAATGTTCCTTGGTGGAACGATTCTCTAGGAAAACTTAGAAAAAAGCCAGGTGACTGGACCGCCTAGACGTCAGCCCTAACCGCTTACAACTGTGGGCTCAGAAAGTCTAAAAGGGCTACCCGGCGTGAGCACTGCGGAAGTATTTCTTACCTACCAGAGGTGCATCGTCTTCAGAAGGCCCTTAAACTGGATCATCTGATTATTCTATGCTAGGCTTCTGTTAGAAACTCATTTCCCAGGATATATTCTCCAAGGCACAAGTCCTACAGCTAACACGGCAAATGCTGTGTGCGCAAACAGGAGGACAAAATCTTTAGCGCATTGTTAATCCTTGGCCTACATGGCATTTACCAGTGCCCGCCGCAACAGAGCTCATGTCACCATTTAGATTTCTGAGAGAAAGTTATTTACTTGCTCATATACCATCAACATGGAGTGAAGTCAAAGTGGACTTTATACTCTGCTCCTTTCTAATAAAAACATTAGAAAAGCTCACTGGCTTTCACATAAGGGTCAACTTTCTCAAAAATAAGCCTCTATGTGAGAGTCAACAAGCATATCAGCCAGGCAAATCTACTATTACTGCAATACATATCCTAACTCAAGTCAATCAAATCCAGTGAAAAGACACTGCAGTATAAACAGATACCTCTATGTGCATTTCTAGAAACATCAGGTGCTTTCGACAATCCGTCTTACGAATCAATATCGACAGCTATGATGCGGAAGGATATTCCCAGTCTTCCAACTAATAGGATCATAAAATCATGGTGAAATCCAGAACTATAGTATTGGTACTAGGACACAGTAAACAAGCAGTAACTACCACCCGTGGCTGTACTTAATGGGGAGTCTTATCGCCCCTACTATGGACACTGGTTGTTTATGAACTCCTGGAAAAGCTAAATGGCAGTGGATTCAAGGTATATAGATGTGCAGATGATCTAGTAATCTACGTTGTCGGCTAGCATGAGGAAACTTTTGGTTTCAGATGGCACACTGCCCTCAGATTAACGTAAGACTGGTGTACTTCAAAGGGATTGTGAATAAACCCACTCAAGTGCACCCTTGTCCCAATTACTAAAACAAGGAAAGTTAGCTTGACTAGACCCCCCTTGGCAGGGAAAGAAATTTAATTTCCAGAAGAGGCGAAATAAAAAATAAGTAGGATTTTTCGGGTTGATTAAATGAAAAAAAAAGGTTTCCTAATCTCATCGGGTCAGTGTACCTTTATAAAAAAGTGTCAAAAGTGGTATTGTTTTTTGGACAACTGTAAAAAACATACTCGTAATTCATCTTTAAAAACGGGAAGAATATTTTTAAAATGCACTGTGTTTTCACATGCATATAGTAAACCCATGCGTATTTTAAGCTTTCAGTATCACCTTGTGCTATCCTTTTCACTGGTTATTTGGATTAACACTGCCGAATGGTATTTGTTGTACAGCCATATCGCGAAAATAGTTATGCTGGTGTTTTAGATAAACTTTTTTTTCAGGCGGAAAGCCGACTGCACGCATTAGTGTTTTGTTATTCGCCCTTTTTGTATACCATTTTACTCTTGCGACGACAATTTTCTATCTAACTTAGATTGCCAGTAAAGTTACGGTCAACATTAAGGCAATAGTGTGCGAAAATCACTTCAATTAAGCAGACAACGACTTATTGAATGAATCCTTTCACATGGATGTACCACATAATATATATGTGTATGCTTACATACAGATTTACATATTTATATTAGGGTGTTCGTTACTTCCAAAGTTGTTTTTTTTTGCAGCTGTCTGATGAATTTTTAGTTTTTGTCCTTAAATTTCAATTTCTTTCAATTTTCAAATTAAACTGCGCCGAAATCATGCTGAATTTTTCATACAATTCGCATGTGATTTTTTGGGACTTTTTACATTTATTTATTTTATTATAAAGAATAGAACGCTCTTATAAGGATGTTATTGAAGATTAAATTGTGCATTGCACAGCATACTTGGTAAGTTGGTTGATTCGTGCGGCACACACGGCGTATGAGTAGTGTGGTGAAATGCATGGTGAGAATATGGAAGTTGGGGGAAGTTTGCTAAGTGCTAAGGTTATAAATATAATTGCACAAGTTTTACTCATTCAAAGAAACTACTTAACACCTGACATTTTC
>NW_016175036.1:0-10393 GCF_001687245.7 Rhagoletis zephyria
AACCAACCCAAAGCGATATCGACGAAGGTGCTCATTTCAGTGGAAGGGTGACGTTTCAAGAGCGGTGCCAGGAAGATGGACACTTTGTTGACTTTTTAAGCATTTTTCAAGTTGATATTGAGGATAAATTACCGCTCCTACGCGAAAAAATCGAAAGCTTTGGCTATATAAGTGGGCGGCTTTTTAGGGAATTTTTCGAAAGCGGTTTGTGCTTTGAAGAGTTAAAATCGGCAGCGGTTAAAGCAAAAATACCTGCTGAAGATTTGATGGTTTTGGCGCTACACTTTTGGATGGAGAAGCCATTCCGATATCAAAACTGGTTAGTACAGCTAGAAGGCAGGTTTGATATTATTAAACTTTACAAAACTATTTACTTACTTTTCAGTGACGAAGTTATTGCTGATATGTCACGGCTGGCAGCTATGATAAAAGCGTTCTGCGAATTAGCAGGCGATCGTGTCAACGACTATGCATACAATGCCATCTCACAATGGTGGCAGGATGTGCGTGAAATACTTTTGGAAAGTCCCAAATCACTTGGCTTACTTGCGGCCATTGTGTGTAAGTCAGTGGCAGCCAAACTTCGACGGGGCTTTAGAGAAGTACAATATACAGTTGTGATATTGAAGTGTTTGATATTTTATTTAATATCTTTTTATTTTTAAAAATTATAAGGGCTCTTGCGACGAGGGTTCGCAGGCAGAGGAAGAAGAAAAGTGGGAACAAATCTCACACGATCAAGCACAATGGGGTTTACTCATCGGCAAATTGGAAGATATTTCAATATTAGGCGCCACTGTAGAGTAAGTGCATAAAATGTATACATATGAAGAGTTTTGTGATGCATACGTAAACTATTGACATAATTTCAGGCATCCAATACAAAGTACTGAACCCGTTATGCCCGAACTGCCATATAAACCACCAGATTGTAGTTTAAAATTTATTGTCAACGGGGGCAAAGGCATTGTCACGGATCTTACTGCCCAATGGTTGATCAACTCACGCATACATCCTTTGAAAATTCTTGAAACCGAAGTAGTACTAGTAGACGAGATTGGTGTGCAAGAGAAAAGTCAGACTCCAACTAATACGAATACAATCGAAGACAAAGAGGAGTTAGCTATTAATGTAGGTGGGGGCGATCAATGCTTGTCAGACAAGAAGGTAGCAGTCGAGTCCACAGATGATCCAGTACTAAAAAAATTGGCACTTCTGCGCGAACATTTTCCATTTAGTTTGGAATCGGGTATGCTGCTCAGTCTTATGTCATGGCAGTATATGGTACATTGGAGTAAAAATTTACCATGCTTGCAATATATGCGCGCTACACTCACATGCATGTCCCACTTCAAGCCGATAGATTATGCGTTGAAGCATGGCATTTGTTGTATGCTTTGGAATGCCACCCTTAAGTATCCACTGCAATCGACTATGAAACTAATACAAAAGGCGGGTCGTTTGCCGAAGGATAAAATGTGCCAACAGGATATCGAAATGTCTGCCGCTTTGGTGCCTGAATTTCTCGAATTAAGTTTACAATTTTTAGAACATTTCAGCAGTTCACTCGACCACAATAGCCGTGAATTGAAGTTCGAGGAGTCGCTGACGGATGGTCAGCTGCCCCTGCAGTATCTTGCGTTGCAACAGCATAATGCTATTGAAGAGTTGTTACAATTGCACTATGAGTTATGCGCTGTATTACATTTGATAGCAGAATTTCAAATTAAAATGCCTAAACCCATTACAAATGTATTCGATGCCTTGGCAAATAAGGCTTTCTTCAGTGATATCAATAAAGAGCTGGCTTTTGAGCTGCCAGAAGCGGATTTGGTGTTGCAACAGCAACGTGAGCATTTCTTATGCAAAGTAATTACTGCCTCAATGGACTTAATACGCGAAGACTTGGAGCAGTTGTACGTGCTAGAGCATGAAGAGTGTATGAAGAAGATTATGGCATTGGCAGAAAGTTGGAAGTTGAAGAAAACGGCGCTTATACGTCAACAAGTTAGTGTTTGGTTTTGCTAAATCACCTGTATAACTTTACAAAAATTTTATTTTATTTTTTTTAAATGCAGGCAGTGGAAATGTACGCGCATGGTTACGACGCTCACGGTGAGCCGCTGTTAAAAGAGTTGCGCGACGATGAACATATTGCACGTTTGCTTCTGGAGGTAGCGGGCCGGCGCCTAAACTTGATTGCGAAGGCATCGCGCGATGCCTACATGAAAATTGCGTCTGTGGGTCATGTGCTTTTGCATTTTCTCGATAGACTGGTATGTGAGACACACTTTTTTATATCCATGCTATTTATATACATTTTTTTTTTTTACTACATAAATAGCGCGATGCACCGAGTGGATACGTTCAAATATCCGCTACTGACGCGGATGAGATTAATATCATTGCATTAAAAAAATTAGTGGCACACTGTTTCCATTTACTCTCGCAGAAAGAGCCAACCAATTATCTACATATTGCCGGCCAAATGTTTGATGCGTGTTCTTTATTACAAGAGTAAGTTCGAGTGTAACATTTACATATGAAAATTATGCACAATTCTTTTTTTTTAACTAACTATATAGCTCATAAGAAATATGCATAATGTTTAATGACTTGTAATGAGTTGAAAATTTTTATTATATAAAGTAAATACAGAATATAGATAATATGCTATCAAAATACAAATGTATGTACATATGTAGTTTCAAATTACTAGAAAATTTGCAAAATTTCCGGAACACCTGTGCGATTATTTGCTGCCATTTCTTTCTTCTAATTTTTTGTCCTTATCCATTATTTAAACTCTTTTGGTTTTTTCTGTCCTGATCCCCACTTCTGTTTCGGATTATAAAACTCCATATAGTCTTCATTGCCTATGCGACGTATTGTCGGCGGTGTGGGTGGCCTTGCAATATCATCGGCTTCGTGTATTTTCAAATGTGTAAAAACCGGTATATACGACAGTGATGTATCCAAATCGATACGCTGTTCGGTAGCACTCTTGCCGGGCAATTCAAAGTATTTACCAAGAATGGGTTCTTTCAAAGGTTTGCCGTACATACGCGCTGTAGCTTCTGCTTCAACGGCTTCATTATCATCCGCTGTCTTCGGATCGTAACGTGCTGGCATTTTATCTTCTTGAACGCCGCTAATCACCTGAATGTGGAAGAATTTCGAATGCATTTGTTGTTTACTAATTGAAATTATTGAAACGATATTTTTGATAAATTTTTCTTTAAATGCAAGCTAAAGAACTTCCAGCGCACCCGGTGGTATAACTTTTGGTAAATTCAAGGAAGTAAAGCGTTGGGTGCCCTTTATTAGACTTCCAGCGCATTTTTCAACTATAAATTGTTTGTGTGGCAAAAGCTCTAAGAACTTTGATGTGACGTTCTAACTTAAAAAGGCGAGGTTGTTGCTGACTACATCAAAGGTTCGACTTGTCAGAGAAGTAGCGCGAAATTTCTACCTAGCTGGGTCAAAAGTATTATCAACAGATTATGAATTGAATAAGAGTGCATAAAGCTTTAGAATCACTTCAATCGCATATTTTTTGTACTCAATGTGCATGAGTAATTAATTTATTACCCATATTTGATATACATATAATATTTTCTCATTGAAGTTTTAATTCAATTTTGTGCCTTTTATTTCCTTTTCCTTAATACATACTTTATTTTGCGCCTTTCCTTTCGAGTTGTTTCCTACTACGCTAATCGTTGTAAGCACAAACCTGACTAACACCACCCTGTAGTATTTGGCATTTCCGTACAGATAGCGGTTTGTACATACACCACGTGGCATCGTACGCTGCCGCGGCCATTTCGAACATGTAAGAAAACTGTCAGTTGTGAAGGTAAAGGCAAATAGCAATTTTTAGTGCATTATTCGTAAATTAATTTTTGCAAATATAAATAAATAAAGTGAGGGCTTACTTCACTTATTAAAAAGTGATAAATAACACAAATACATAAAAGAAGCTAAATGCTAGCAATTGGAATACACGCAGTATCAATTTCGCTAAAATGTGCATTTATGAATAAGCGCGTATTTATAGGTCACCATACGTCTATATAGTCCAAGTGTCGTAAAACGTCGATAAAGTGCAAGTGTACAATAATCGTAAATCTTTAGTTCTCAAAGTATACCCAATAAATGTAAAAAGCCTGAATACTCAAACTAAAAGTCCTTTGATTAGTGCCTAATTTCCAGTTCCGTTCCTTTCGTAGGTGCCTCGGTTTGTTCAATTACATTTTGCAGTGTAGTGTTTTATTTAAAATCGTTTTATTTGATGATTTATTTTTGATTTAATTTATTCAAAGTGCATACGTATGTATGTAAGTGCCTGCTTGTTAATTGATACATATAAAATTCAGCAAAGTGGGATGAAGAACTTTGGAACTTGAAAGTTAGAATATACATACATACATTAAATGGTGAGTGCTTTCTTTTAGAGCTCTCGATTTTGTTCGCACATTTTCAAACAGCCCGGGTATATGAGCAGCTAGTACTCGCACACTTGTTCAATGCTCATTACTCGAAAATTTTCGAGCATGAGCTCGAGCAATTCGAGTTTTTTCGAGTAATTTGAGCAATGTTTTTTTATTATATTGACATTTTTGGTAGCAACTTTTTAAATTTTTCAAATTATTGATATATAATGCAAAGATTGTTACATTGATATTTAATAATATAATTTATTTAACATGAATTAGAAAGCAGCTGCTGACAAATACAATTTACAAATTTTCTTTTGTTTATGAAATTGTTCAAAAACTCGAAAATTTTGAACAAACATTTGAGCAGTTGAGCAATGAACGAGTTTCGAGCGAGTATCGAGCTACTCGCATTGCTCGATACCCGGGTATCTAGAGCTCTACTTTCTTTCAAATACATGTTTTTAAACATCCTATTTTCGCTTTGATTTTGTGCAAACAATTTCGTTCGTCCGATGCATATTGTTAACAAATCCACGAAAGACCCCAGAGAGGGAGGTTTTGCCCACTCTCACCATAGTCGGGTCTACCTAACCAGATCCAGATTCATATCCGGCAAACAACAGTCACTCCAACATCATTCCCTAAAAACTCTTTGGGTGATTTATATGCTTTTAGAACAACAACGCTCCGGTTTTCGATTGCCCATACACTTGTGGTCAGCTGATTAGGTTAAGTGGCATAAGGTGCGCTCGTCTAAAAGTTGAGCAAGAAAATTTACTTGCAAGTTTCATTGCCAATTTGGGTCCATGGTTGCATTACCAACCTAAATATTTTTTTTAGAATGTTTATACCTCTTTCGGGTGGAGGAAAAATAGGACTTTTATGTAGTATATTTCTTATTATTCTGACTTCGAAGGTTGAGGTACTCGCTATCGTCCATCCTTTAACGGGTAACTTTAGCCGTTATCGTTTCGCCACTTTTCTGCTCGCTATGTTTGAGTTCCGGTCGGTTAATAAAAAATAGTCGTCATCGATTCGCCACTTCTCGCTCGTTATGTTTGAGTTCCGGTCGCTTAAAGAAGAATTTTGCATGCGAAAGCAACAACAAAGTTAGCTAGCACGGATAGACGATAGCGAGTTTGGTTGTACCTCATTGAGTTCGTTCGTTTCGCCACTCGCTAACTGATGGCGAATCGATAACGGCTTATGTATATAACCAGCACATTTCTTTTACATATATAAAAGAAAATGCCTAACTCTGTCAGAAAAAAAAATTATCAAAAATTAACGCGATTTTCTAGCATCTATTAAAATTTAATAAGCTATAAAACTGCACACCTAAAATTTTTCTAAAGATTCTGAATAAAAAGTTTACAATTATTGGTGAAATTGCTAACTGGTTAGTTGAATTTTTATATATATATTAAGTTAGAAATGTGGATTTATATGGTGCTTGTTATATAAATTGCAATCCCGTACGAGTCCGAACTAGTCAGAAGTGGTCAGATTTTACTGGAAATCGGGATTACGTTCCCACGACAGTCGAGTCTTCGTAAGCGAAGCGACCCAGATTTATATCTGGTCAAGGACTGTCACTCCAGCAATACTCCCCAAAAACTCTTTGGGGAACTTGTATGCTACAACAACAACAACGGTCTAATTGCTTCTACGACCACTTTGCGTCGGCAAAGCGGCGGGCCGGAAGAATGAACAGCTACTCATAACCATATTTTCGACAAAAACCCTTTTTCGGTCGTTGTTAAGGATATAAATACATATGTATCCATGTGTGCATATGTGTCAAAATTTATGTTTCTACACCCCCCTCGAAATTATCTAAGTAAATTTACCTTCATTGTTGTGGAGCTTGCCACTTTTTTGATGTCGGGCGGCATACGATATCGTTGATCTTCCTCCACTGCTTCGAAGGGTGATAACTTAAGCCAGGGTAAAGGTGTGCCCAAAGTACCAAGATAACGACCGCCAAGTGACCATAAGCGGCAAGAACAATCGTGATTGCCGCTAAATTAGAAAAAGTATTCAATAAAACAGCGATTTTAATACAATTTTAATTACCAAAATAATACACACATACAAAAAAAAAACAATGCATTTACTCACGATATTTCGAATATTTTTGGCGTATTAATGTATACGATGGAATTGATTGCTTTAATATGCGCCTTATATGAACTCAACAGCATAGGCTCCGCTTGATGTCTAATCACTCGTTTGGTGCGCGTCAAGAAGCGCTCCTTGCACAAAAATATAAACTGCAAGCGAAGTAGTGGCATAGAAATGTGCTGCTTCTCCTCCACCGGTATGCTGTGATTAATACAGAAAATAACAAGTTTCTTATTTGGTATGTGGGTGATGCAACAGGTGCCATCATTGTTGTCGCATGCCACATGCGACATGCCAACGAATAATAACCAAATCAAATACCACAAAAGTCGTTAAAACGTCAACAGTTGTTGGCGAATGTTTTTACATTTTGACATGATTGTGAAAAATATAACTACATATGTAAGTGTACATGTATGTAAACATGTTTGTACTAATGTAGCCGCATGTCTTAAGCAATAAATTTGAATATTACATTTATTCGTTGGTACGCCCATCCGCCATTTGCCATTTATTTACTAAATTTCTTTTGCAGCTTAAACGATTCCTTCTCAAATAAAACACGCGAACCTACATAAGTTTACGAAATGATATGTAAATTACCTTTTACTATAGTTTGGTTTACAGACATGTTGTTACATATATATGTATATACATATGTACATACATACCCTACAAGACATTGCTGAGCACTTTAGGCAAAAATTCTCACACATTTACACTTTTGTTTTTGTAGTACGGCATAAATGAGTAGTTTGACTATTAGTACTGAGGACTTTCTGATGACAACATTGAGGGGAAAGTACTCAATTTTTTCCCATGGCCTGAACGAAAATGAGGACTTTGATAAGCACTTTTGTGATTAGGGGTAATGATAATATGAGTACTCATATGATACTCAGCTGTCTTGTAGGGTACATACATACACACTTATTTATTACATAAATAAAACGTAACCCATATTTTCTTCTGTGGCAATTTCATTATTTCAGTCATTGACTCCCACGAAAACTTTATTTAAAAGTGAACATACATACAAACATATACATAAATATGTACATGGAGACACGTACAATTTTCGTGTACACGCTTTCTGGGAAATATTAAAGTTTAAGATCTGCATAACTAGGAAATTCACAAGGCATCAAAACGAGTCACTTTTTCATAGCTTCTTTTAATTCTATAATTTTTCCCAGTTTGTATTTAACCCTACATATATAAAATTACAATATAATTCTTATGCTGGATTTTCACTAGGCATTAAATTGCAAAAAAGATAAATGACAAAGTTAGGCATTAAAAACAATCATGTCATTACGTTAAAAAAATAGTCATTAAGTTCATTTCCACATGGCATTCTTTAAATGGAATAAATTTTTTGTCATTTCAATGCCTAGTGGAAATTCGGCATCATGATCTTCGTGATATCACTCTTGGTTACAACTCGGCCGATATCTGATCTCACATTGGGGGTCTCTTCAGAAGCCTTAATGCCAAATCACAGAGATATCCAAGAAAAAAATACACCCATTAAGAATTCAAGAAAGACGAATTGGCATATTTATTATAGACTTCTACAGTTAAGCAGCAAAAACATTGAGAACAGTTGTGGACAAAAATCTAAAAATTCTTAGTCTGCAATGTAAACATTTGGGATATTTTTGTAAAGGCAATTTATCCACAAAAGGGAATTGAATCGAAATTTCTCTATAAAATAAATTATATATCCCAAGGAAGCCACTAAAGTTAATAAATTTAATACTAAGAATTTTAATAAGAGCGTGGGCATGCGTAGGTTCTTCACGAAAAAAATTCAAAAATACATTTTTTTTAAATAAGTTTTTGGTTTGTTGTTGTTTTTTATTTTCATATCGACACCTGTTATAAATTGGGACTCGAAATTTTAGGAAGTTTTGAGGTATACTTTCATAAGAAAATAATAAACATTAAATTAACAAAAGAAAAATATCCCAAACTTGCGAAAATGTCACGTTACATTTTATATTTGGGTCAATGACCCAATTTGGTTGAAGAACGCCCTATCTCAGAAGTCGGTTCAAAAACGCCCTATCTCAGCTGAAAATACATTGAAAATTGTTTGGCAAACCAGACCATACCACGTAACACCTTGCGGCCACATACCTAAAGCTGATTCAATAACTGGCGAAGGTATAAGGGCAAGAATATGAGGCCCTAAGTCCACCATCTCCGTTTCCATGGGAAACCACCATAGCATCTTTGAAACGTGGGTTTATGCCACTCATGTTTGCCTAGACGTAATTTTGAAGAGATTTGTATGAGCGCAGCATATTTTCATTTTACTTGACTTACCAATAATTTACAATATGCCAAATCTTGATATAACCAAAGGCAGTGCCCGTAAAAAGATAACGATTTTTGCGATCAGTCGCCGTTGTCAGCACACAATCTCCACTACGATGACTGGAATTGAATTCAGTCAGATAGCCGCCTCGTTGGTGATGGGACTACACTTGAATTATTCCCGTATCGAGAGAGACAAAAACGCTTCCTTAAAAAAAGAACAAGAATGCCAAATAGAGCATTAGTGTTTAATACTTAGGGCCGGTTGCTCAAAGCCTGGTTGAAACTAATCCCCGGTTAAACATTGTTATCGACGTCTTCGATACCATGCATACAACAGGGAGTCGGTAACGTCGATAACGATGTTTAACCTGTGGTTAGTGTTAACCAGACATTGAGTAACCGGCCCTAAGGGTAGCACTTCGCAACAGATTTTTGCAAGTGTTTAGCGCTTTTCAATTTTTCAGCGGTTTACTTCCACCTAAAAAGCGCTGTACGTTTGAAGAAGCTGATATGGAGCTCTATATCTATTGAATATCAACATACCATGCTCCTTTGTCATTGGCCGCGTCTGTAGGAATAGCACCGTCTGCACAGACACTGTTCTTACGGGGCGCTGCGATTCCGCTACTTCTAATTCTTCACGTAATTCCGATTGTGAAAAAGTGTCTTCTTCAAATGATGTAGGTTTCTTATGCATTTCCGATTCAATCTTTTTTATATTATCGGAAATTGATTTTCGCACAAAACGTGAAACGGTTAAATGCTGTGAAGTTCGTTTACCTAAGCTATCTCTGACGGATTCTCTGTGTTTGAGCTTTTGTATAATTTCGTAGAGAATTTCATATTTAATAAAGTTTTAATGAAAAAGTGTTACCTCAATAAACCGTTTGGGATCTGCTACACTGTATCTTCGATATGGTTGGCCAGTTTCGAGTTTCCAAAATATTATCGCACCAGAATAAGTCGCAGTTACGACACCTTCGCCTAGTTTTACATCAGCGCAAGTGACATCGTCATTATGGAATTTAGTCCATTTCTATGGATCTCCATATTCTCGTCCTTCAACATCGTTGAATTCGGTTACTTGCTGATCCCAGCCAACAGCTAATATCCTAAATAATAATAATGAAATATTTTGGAAAATATTCGCATATTTTATGGAAATTAAAGACGAGTTCAAGATGACTAATGTGTTTTATGGAAAAAACAGAAGTCATTAGAACGAAAAATATCAATGCGCTATTCTCACTGGTGTATAGTAGTGTCCTGAATAACTTTCACCACCAAAAGAAATGGACTATTTCCTCACAATCCGCACTACGATATAGAAAAGTGGAACCCCAATAAAGTCACTAAGGGCGGATCCATCCATATATATGCACAAGGATGTATTACAACTGAATGGAAGTGCCGAAGGCGGTGTTTATTTCAATATTATGAGATACTTGAAAACCCCATTTTTGACGTAGAATACGTCTTACCTTAAGGTATGGGGGCTATGT
>NW_016175037.1:0-10391 GCF_001687245.7 Rhagoletis zephyria
GTTTTGATTTCCATTTATCATTTTAGCACAAAAAAAAATTACATAAAAAATTTTTAATCGTTTTGTTTATGTGATATTTTATGATTTTATGCTTATGCTTTATTTTTTATTTTTTTAAGTTGGAGTTTATTGTGCACTTAAACGCTGCTTATTTTATCTGTAAATAACAAAAAGTTAAATAAAGCAAAAAAAAATATTTAACACACAGCGATCGTCCAGTAGAAAAAGGAAAAGAACAACTATGTAGTCATAAAAGTCGCATAAATGAGGTCTGAACATATTTTTTCCATAAAAAAGTGTGGTATCCGCAAATACAAAAGTACATTTGAATATGAAGTACAGAAATCCACATACCCACCACATCTGTGACTGACAGGAAATTATAATTAGCTTAGCTACTGAAAAGTTATGACCATAGGTTAATGTTGTTGATTTTTGATGAAAAAGTGAAACGCAATAAATCACTAAAACCCATTTGCATGTTTCAGCTTTTGTGATATTCATTTTTTTTGTGTTGAAAGACTACGGCTGACAATTTTTCAATCTACTTGATTTTGTACAATTTATTCAGAGAACGATGAACTACCATTTTATATTCTCATAGCAAATTTAAGTTATAAATTTGATCAGCGATTCTCAAGGGACTCATCCTTAGAATGCTCAAAACAACGAATAGAGAAAGTGTCGATCAAGATACATACATATGTATATCAACGAGGCTTGTTTTTGGCTGTTTTTGTGCTAAAAATATTTTTTTTATTCCTTACATTACTAAGCGTACTAGTTTAGTTTAAAGACTAAAAAAAAAAAAACAAGTAAAGAAACCGAATTTTATATATCCGGCGCAGGTATCAAATATCATTGCTTCATGAGTGAAAACTATCGATAGNGAACAAGTAAAGAAACCGAATTTTATATACCCGGCGCAGGTATCAAATATCATTGCTTCATGAGTGAAAACTATCGATAGTGCTTACAAAATAATCGCTGTTTTTGATAGTCAAAAACCATCGATAGTTTTCCGGCACGGAAGGCGCCACCTTTGTTTCAACGCATCATGAGACATGGCTTAGTCGATTTCTCTTTTCATCCTGAGAGTTTATGTACATATATACATCCATATATCTTTGTCTATATCTAACTCGATTCCTTTAGGCAAACAACCCCTTAAGTGAACAAAGTGCGTTTGGTTATAAAAAATGCCGTTATAATTTATATTCCTAACTCTACACATACGTATACGTATACATATGTACACATAATTTGAAACGTGGCTTATCAATAAAACCCCGCAAGCAATGAGGAATGAATTCAAGTTAAATATAATCAAATCACTTAATAAAATAAATACATATATTTTACTTTATATAAGTATGTACTTCACGCATGTATAGATGTAAGAACAAGAACTCAATCGAAAGGAAAAATTTTTAATCGGAGCTCGATACTAACCGAACGTTCGTCCATAGTCTAACAGCTAACAGCCCTTGTGGAAAATTAATTTTTTTTTAAACAAACAAAAAATCCAAAATTTTACTTTCTTTGTTAAATTAGCAATCCGAAATACTTTCCCCATACACATACATATGTATGTACATACATATTTAGTTAAAAAACACATAAAAAGTTGGATTTCATATGAATCTTTGTCCAAATGTTACTATTTTCTATTCTATTTTGTAGAAATATTTCTGCTTTCATCTGACACACAGATAGAATCATCTGAGTTTCGTTGTCAATTTGACAGACATACGCAATTACATACGTATAGAAAGTCACACTTACAGATGCAAATATATATCGTGTAATAACACCTTTAATAAGCAAACCAAATATAAGCCCAAAGTGCGGTAGAGCTCTAAAAGTTTAAATGCACAAATATGCACTACAAAAAAGTCGAGATAAATAAGAATGAATTCCTTAAAAAAAATTGGCTGCAGTCTCATGAGTAATAACTACGAAAGGTTCTCTAAAAGAAAGCAAACATTGCATACACAAGTGCATATACATACATATGTATGTAGGTATGTACTATGTGTATTTATATAAGCGCAATAACCGTTAACCCCTTTTTGACGTAGGTGCTGTCACACCGATGACACTTAAAAAAGGGGGTAAGATAAGTGAATGAAACGAAATTTTGTGTGCGGTCATATTTAATGTGCATATTCCTTTGTTACGTATAGTTATAGTATGTAGTATACACATACATACGTGTGTATATAGTAAATGTATGTTTGTTAATAAATTCTTTTATACTAAAACAATTTTGTGAAAGATGCGATATGGGTCAAACGTGTGGCAAGCTGACTTTTGCAATAAATAGTGCGGAGCAACTAAAAACAATAACAATAAAAAAGAAGCCGATAAGAGCCTACAAATGTATACATATAGCTATGAACATAGAATGCTAAGCACACAAATGTTTGTGTGAAACATTCTTTGAAAAAACTCTCTGATTCTTTATCTCAACGCGTGAAAAATAAATAAAGTAAACGAAGTCAGAAGCATCGGCGCGCTTTGAAGTGTTTTAGTGTCCAAGAAAAAATACTCGACAATACGAAGAGTATGTATGAGTAAGCGTAGCTGAATATATTTAGTCAAATTGAAGACCAAGAAAATATATAAACTTGATAATTAAAAAGTACATCAAGCAGTAATGGAGTCCGACACTTTTTAAAAGTAGCATGTCACCAGAATATCGAAAAATATATATTAGTCGCGATCCCGTTCGAGTTAGGACTAGTCAGAAATAGTGTGAATTAGTCAGATCTTACTGGTAATCGATCTCGTACTCTCTGAGGACTATAAAGAGAGCAAATAGGGTTCCATCTCTGTCAGAAGTTACCAGTTTCAGTCCGACGAATTTTTGCTTGTGCATTCTGGTAAATGTGTCAAACGATCAGCTGTAGTTCGTTTGACATCTAAATTGTAAACAAAAGAAAAGTGCACTCAGCTTATACATGTTGAAAGGTATTTAATTACTTGTTTAAGTAGCTTCTAATGATTTTGAGAGAATTTTTATTTATTTACATGTGTGGGCATAAATTTACAACCAAAATTTTGAGGTTATGTTGAAGTTGTCAGAATATATCATTTTCTACTGGAAAGTGATCCCGTACTTTTAAGAGCCGTTTTCTCAAATAGATTTTAAAATTCATCTACACATTGTGGGCGTCATAAACGGTGCGTCTGGCTCGCGAGTCATCTTTGTACGTGAGTCATTCAGGATCATGGGGGTGTAACTTTCACATACTTATTTTCACAAATTTTGTTCTGAAAAAATATGTTTGAAGGGCACAACAAAAACTACTAGAGAAAACGGCACTAAAAAATAAAATGTGATTACATTTCTTAAAATGATAAGGCGGCCAGCTTTTGTTTAAAATTGGTTGGGGGCATTGGCGTGTTTCGCTGCGTCTTAAGAGTATTTTCTCTCACAAAACTTCAACGACCTGATTCATTAAAAATTAAATATATTAAAAGAGCTTTGTGAAATGAGATTTTTAGACAAATTTTAGATCTATAAAGCATTTAAAGTCTTCTTAATTCTTTATGAACTTATTTTTGTAGGTTTTTATAAACAAACAAAGTGTTGCATTTCTCCAGGAAATTTTATTTATAATCTGGAAAAAAATGTCTGCTTTACAGTGCAGGATGAGTAGTAAGAGGGAGTTAAACAAAAAAAAAAATACTTTAAAGGCGCTGCAAAGCTCGCTGGTTAATTGCTTGTTGAAAATATTTCAAAATCCTAGGCCGCGTAGCTTATCTTATCCACTTTATTTCGGCAATAAACTTTTTTAAACCTTTTTGGTTTGAATTTCATATTGTAATATTTTAATTATTTTATCAATTTAATTTAACTATATTTTACAAAGAGGTGGCAACCTTCCTCAAAGACAACAAACTTTCCTAACCCATTTAACATTTTCATCCATACTGCGAAATTTAATTAATCTTAGCAGTTGAATTGAATTTTTCAAACAGGTGGCAACCCTGCTCAAAAATATTTTCGGCCGTTAACTTTCCTAAACCTCTTTAGCTTTTCACGCATATTTTAATATTTAATTTATCTTTCCAAATTATTTAATTTAAAATTTTCTGACAGGTGGCAACCCTGCTCCTTTCGGCAGTAAACTTTCCTAAACCTATTTAGTTGTTAATCCATATTGCATACTTACTTTGTCTTATCAATTTACTTAAATTGAAAATGTCAAACACGTGGCAACTCTGTAAATTTTTTTCTTTTAAAACCAACAAAAAAATTATTTAATATTGAGGAATTATTAGATAAACTTCACAAACTTTAACTCTCTTTATATTGACTTACGGCGTCTTCTTTTCTCGAAAAAAATTTCACCTTCGTATATGGCAACATTATCATAGTACAACATTATTTTTTATAGACTTCAAAACAAGGGGGAGGTTATCAATTTGTCGGAATATATATTTCTTATGTATGTCACCACATAACTTTGGGCCACGTTAACCAATTTCTATAGTTATCTTTTTGAAGGTAGTGCCATACTAATTTGGTTTGGAGCCGACCATAGGATCATGAAAAAATTAACGGTAATCTTAAATTTTTATATGAGAATTGAATTCGGTTTCGTTGTTTGCTTAAAAATTACTTGTTTACTTTTGCAATATAAATATACATATAGCAGAAACCACCCATGTACATACGTACCAAAGTCGATGTATTAGCAAATTAATCGAGAACAAAAGAGACACGTCTGACTTTATCAGAAAACGCTATTTTCGAACTATTATTCTGCGCAGTCTAAATTTTAACTTGCCACTTTCGAAAACTTATGGTTTGTTATTAGTTTTGTATTTGATAGCTTTGAAGATGACCTCTTTCTTTACCTCATCTGGAGCTCCACTAATGCCTATTACAATTAAAAATTTTACAACAGTCAAGTAATTTGCTTAGTGTCCATTTCTCCTCTATTTTACGCGGACACTAATGTACCTTATCCAATGCATGCTAATGCTTAGTGTGTAGTATAAGTAAACTAAGCATTTACATATCGTTGCCTTAATATAGAAAGGCCCTATCTCACATCGTCGCTGAAATGCACAAAGCCGTAACTAACTAAAATCTTTTATTGCATAAAACGATGTGAGGCCACATAATTCGATCAAATGCATCATAATCAATTAAAACGGAAATTTTCGATTTTTAGTTAGTTACGACTTTTTGTAAATCAGCGACGATGTCAGATAGGGCCTTTCTATATTAAGGCAACGATATGTATGTATGTAGGTACCTACTATGTACGCGATCCAACGCATACTCAGTAGATATTAAATGTCATCACATCCTGTTACTCAACGTTGAACAGTTAAATCCGAACGACCATTAGGCTTCTTTCCTAACTACGTACTACACATTTTATGCCGCTAAATGTTGTTGCATTCTCTTACTTATGTATGTATGTATGTATGTTGCAAGACGAAGCGGTAAAAGTTCAACAGAGATCAAGTCAAGCGTATAAAAATTAAGAAGAACTTAAAAACTGAAAGCATGAATGCCGGCTTAAATGGCGACAAAGGGAAATTATGAGATGCAGCAGTGTCATAGAAGTCAAGAATCTTAAAAAAAAAGTATACTTAAACATAAGCACAAATGCTCGTACACACTTGCATGCATGGTAATTATGTGTAAATGAAAGTATGTATAAGCTCGAGATAATTGCGTTAGAAAAACAAAACTAGAAAACTAAGTTATGTATGTACATATGTACATAAATACATAAATAGCTTGATTAATGATAAATGACATGAACTTTGATTACATGCAACTTCAGAGCTATCATCTTCCATCAAATTGACGCAATGCGGCCGAGCAAGATTATTTACATTTGTACTTCAGTTCGTACTTTTCAATTCCAAAGGGTATTTGACACATTAAAGTTGTTGTTAGAAACATATGTAGACCTATCAGATCAATGTAACTTTTTTACTAAACTAAACTGGTGCGTGGTAATTATTTTCGGACCATGACCACTTAGATGGTGATTTTTTTATACAAAAGGGAAAGAAAAAATGCGTAAGTACCAGCTGCTAATGAAATTTGATGCCTTAAGATCTGTGTACGGCTTGGCAAGGATAAATAGGTGAGGCTAGAATTTAAACATTAGTTTCATTTCCTTTTATTCATTTTGTCGGGACCAGTATACGATATTTTTATAACCCTCTCGGAAATAGTTCAGGGCTATTTCAGGATCTTATCGTGACAAGTTACGAACTACCCCGAAACGATCTCGAAATAGGCCCGAAATTGTCCCGAAGTGGTTCTGAACTAGTCTCAAATGGTCCAGAAATAGTCCCGAAATCGTCCAGAAATAGCTCCAAAATGTGCATGAAATAGTCCTGAACAGGTCGTAAAATGATCGAGAACAGGCCCCGAAATGGTAGAAAAAGAAGTGAATTTGCTTCGAAATGAATTCGGAAAAGTTGTGAAAGGGTCTGGGTATGGTTCCTTTCTATTCCTCAACATGCCCAAAAATGATCCCGAACAAGTCCCAAAATAGTCCCTAACATGTCCCGAATGTACATATCGTCACCTGAAATGCAAAAAGTCGTAACTTATAAAAAATTCAAAATTTACTTTTTGATTGCTATGATGGATTTCATCGAATTACAACTCCCCACATCGTTTTATGAAAAAAATAAATTAGTCAAGACTTTTTCAATTTCAGTGACGATGTTGTTACGTTATTTTGCATTTCAGGTGACGATATACATATTTCATATTCTACAGACGGCATCTAGTTATGTCGGTTCTTATAGTGTGGAACTGGCAATAAACTTATCATTAGTAAGTATAAGCCTTCCTCAATACTTAGTTCCATTTCACAACTCTATCAAAAATACAAATTTTCGGAATAACTCGACTCTAGCGCCTCCTAGCGGATCCCTTTTTCGTAAGAGTCTTTACCGTCATACCCACATTATATGTTTCCAATTTCATCGAAATCGGATCATAAATACAGACTTTCTGAATATCTCGACACTTGCGCCACCTAGCGGATTAAAATAGTAAAGCCTGTGACCTTGCCGCGGTCCTAAGAAATATACTCCGTTGAAATCCGTTCATCGGGTTTTGAGCCAATTGGTCACAAAAAAACGGCTATATTTATATATGTATATATATATAGATTTATTCTATATAAATACTCGCTTTGAGATAATACGATTAACTGCCGGGTTATGCCATACTTATTAACGCACAAGTGATCGAATGCGATTACTTCAATAAATAGGTACTGCGGCAACAATCCCCACTCGTTGTTCCTCACAGTGTAGTCCACTACTATGTATTCTCTTGGTTGCTCGTCATTACGCAGGAATTTCTTTGCTTGATTTACTGTTCCCATTTACCTTTGACTTAAAATTGTTATAAATATATATGTACATACATATCTAGTAGATGCATATACCTTCATCTTCTCCTTTTATGCTTTGCTGCATTCGCATGACTCATGACTCGCCATCGCCATCGCCATCGCCACCGTCACCGTCACTCACTCATCTTACCACAATCGCCTGGTAATCAGATGCAACTACTTAACAATTTCTTCTTTCCCACCGCCACTTACAAATTAAAGAATGTAACAATCGTGTAAAGTTCGTCTTAAACAAGCACAATTCTTATGTATGTACATATCCATCCGCCCCTCACATTTTCGATTGAAATTCCTTGTAACTCCCCAATGATCAGTGTATCCGAATTCTTGCCCATACCTTTAACGCCAATAACGCCAGTTAACTAGGTAGTAGGTAGACAGTCTGTCATTCAAGTTTGAGTTGGCTTCGTATTTATCATAATTATTTATTTTTTTCTTTTAATCCCTTTCGTTTTTTATTTGTTTTCGTGTTCTTTTTCTTTAACTGTGGCGAGTTCACTCGAAAATAATGATGCATAATTTGAGAATTTTATGTGAAAGTCGAGTTTCCATGTTAGTAGATTTGTATAGGTATGTATGTACTATATGTATATGTATGCGTATGCGACCCGCGGGTATTTCTATGAAGTATTCAGATTCTCTAAATTACCATAATCAGCTCTAGGGAATTTACATATTTATGAGTTAATCAGTGGAAGAACGTTTGTTTACCATTTTTGGACTGGACAATTTTGAACTAGTATGTTAGCAAGATACCTTCGGCTTTCTTAATGAATCCTAAAATTACCTTGGTAGGAGATTTCTTTATTTCAAAGGGTTCGACCAAGGTTGCCATAGTGGCCTTACCCCCAAAAATTTTGTTTCTACTTACCTACTTTAAATAGTTTCAAATGTGAAAAATTTTAAAATAAAGTCGCTTATTCCTTAATTTTTAGATACAGCGCTGCTTAGCGTATTACCAAATTAAGGACTAAGCGACCCTTATTTTAAAATGTATCCAATTAGAAACTAGTTTAAGAAGTTAAGTCCAACAAATAATATTTTTGGCTTGGGCCACTTCTGCCCTCTTGGCTTCATACCTAAACTATTTGTCGGACTTGTATTAAAATAGTCAAATTTAACCTGAATTAGGAGATTAAGACAATTATATAAATGGGTGCCAGTGAAAAGATATTTAAGAAGATAGTGGTTTCGAAATATTTTGAAGAGTATTGCCACTGAGCGAAATGACTCAGCCATCTCGTTAATAAATGTGCGGCATTTCATGGTTACAGTGGAGGTTGTAGAATGCAGCAAAGATGTACAGTGTGTATCAGCTTAGGATATTACATCACACTTTACCGGTTTTGAGGCACTGTCGATTGCCATCACCTACGCCTGAAAAACGCCGCAGTGGTTCATTAGACGAAAGCTATGGGAAATTTGAAAATGTTTGGGTATAAACCCCCACCAACCCCTCCCTCGAGCTTTAAGCGATTTGTGTATACATGGATGAACTCTCCATTCCTTAGAGCGTCTCATTTTTTTACACTTCTCTTGAAGGTAGAAGAGTCGTAAACGCTGTAATGGGAGCAGGGTTCGGAAGTGCGTTCTGCCCTAGCAGACCAAAGGGAGAGGGGTATGAGTGGAATGGATTTAGCTGGCATGTGAAGAGGTGGTTGGTATCGTGCGCGATAGCCTACAAATGCCGGACTCTCATTGGCGGTATCTACTGCGTTTGAGTCTGGGACATATAGCTGTCGAAACGGCTCCAATATTCAGACCGTAACTGGGCCAGAGTAACGCCGGTCTCTTGGCAGTTGCAGCTCCGCGTCTGACAAAGGCTGTGACTAGGCTTCGATCACGGCATTCATAAGCCGGACGTAGCGGCAGGTGGAGACCGACTGCCTCTGAATGCCGTCTCGTCAGAGTCCATATATACGAATAAGTGCCCCCTAACGTACTAACGTACCTGGGAGGAAGCCCCTCCTCGAGCAAGGGTCTGTTCGGGTGCTCACGTTGGCCCAAAAGTCTTTTGGTTTCGTATGTGTTATTTTACCTACTTAAAATATGAAAACTAATCTTATCTCCTCCCATTTGTGGGGTATATAATTAAGTTGTAACGCTTAAAAGCTTTGATCTCGTTTACCAGTTGCAAGTTCAGCAAATGAATGGTCCATACCACTGCTATAAATGTAACTTTTTAGTGTAGACATAAGTATTGCTGTTGTATCTCCATAATTTTTTATTATGCATTTTATTGGCTTAGTTTCAACTTTATTCACCTCTCTTTCTTCTATTGCAGTGTGTAAAGAATGGTTGGTACGTGAAGACAGCGCGCTCGCCTATAAATTGCAATCACAAGAAAGTAAGTTATGTCCCTTAGCAAAGTACAAAATTAACAACCGGAACTAAAGTTTATAACTTATGCACACACACACATACATAATTCATATTTTGCAATTCTTCTCCAACAGTAAATGACTTCTACAAAGGCAATCGACAGCGCAACGCTGTGGTACGTGAGGATTTTCCCACCGCGCTGAATGAGCAAATCAAGGAGAAGGAACAGGCCGAGCGGCAAGTGGAAATGTATCGACGTCGACTGCTCGAACAGTAAGTGCAATAAAATTATACACATTTGTATGTAGTCAGATGCCAAGGTGAAATGTTTTATGTGACCACAGGGAAGCATATGATAAGCGTGTAGCGAAGGAGATCGCCGAAAAGTTGGAACGTGACTTACAGGAACAGAGGCAAAGAGAGTTGCTGGAGAGCGAGGAAATGGCGCAGCAGATGCAGGTGAACGATGCGCATATGTTGCATTATTTATGATTATCGTTGTTGATACATTAGGACGGGTCATTTTTTATTTTTTTATTTTTTGGCTATGCGCGTATAGCTTAGCAGGATTCTACGTATAATACTAAGCAAATTTGCTAAATAAGCCATGGGTCTAAAGTCAATTTGGAGTTTGCCAAATTGCGAAAATAGGTT
>NW_016175038.1:0-10388 GCF_001687245.7 Rhagoletis zephyria
TTGTGCACAAGTGCGCTCGGGTATAAAAATATGGGAATATTTTTTTCGGCATAAAAAATTCGACTTTACTTTTTTCACATGCATTTTTGGACCAGCCTAATGTACATACATACTTATATCATACGTCAATGCTAATCTTTAAAGAAAAATACACCCGGTGAATGGCGCTAAAATGTCTCGCTAGCTTAGTAAACGAAATAATAAAAATTAATATTCATATATTTTATGGCTCGTGCACATCGAATTTGCGGTGACCATTTGGCATATACAAATTTAGGCGCGAACATTTTTTAATTTTATGCAATTGCTGGTGGTTTATAATTGTTGCAAGATCAAGGTTGCAACATTGTGTTTGACTATTTAGATATTTACTTAATATTTCCGGCACGATTTAAGCAAAAAAAAACACAAAAAAACAAACCAACAAATATAGAAATAACAGATAAAAGTGAAGGTTGTACACAGAAGCAAACATGTGAATAAATAAATCTTTATATATTACTAATTGGTGCAAATAAGTACTCATACCAATTCCAAAAAGTACTAAGAATAATTCCCATCCCATCAAAATAAGAACATATGTACTCACAAATTTGGGCGGGCAATTTTGGTCTCTATCGAATATAGGCTATCAGTTTTGATTTACCCCAAGCCTATCCCTACATGTATTCCAACCATTTTGATTTTCTGGCGAACCCCAGTAGTCCTTCCAGAGGATCTTTCCCCAAGATGTCCACGGTCTCGAAGAAATGGTCCCCAAGAAACTTGAGGCGTTTTCCTCGATGTGTTGGACACTCGCAAAGGAAGTGCTGGACGGATTCTAACTCATCCTCATCCCTGCAGCTTCTACAGAAATCGTTATGCGAGGCTCCGAACCTGGCAGCCATGTGGCCAAAGGTCCAGTGACCCGTTAGTATTCCTATGAGAAGGAGAGTGTGTTAATTTTATATTATCATTTTGAAATTAAGTCTGACGGAGTTCGAATATAGGACCATCTACAGCAGAAGAGAGTAATCAAAGTTAATCAAAGTAAATAAATTAACAAGAAACAAATTTAACAAAAAAATATCGTGTTTGTTATTGATATATTGTGTCCATAAGTAGTTAGTAACAAGTTAATTGACATCTTGACTATTTCGGAGCCATCGCCATTCAACTATAGTTAACTTTCCTCAAAGAAAATATACAGATGATAGTGACATTTAACTCCTTCCTACTCAACTTCAAGTTAAATTATAGCCAGATAAATTTCCTGCGGAGAGAAAACTCAAATCACTCAAGTCATTCGACTTAACACTTTGTGCTTCTTGGTGCTGCGACTCATTTCGACATAACAAATTTGTTTAGTGGCTAAATTAGAGAATTGGGCAGAATTGTCACCACCTCTTCAATTCCATGAGAAAATTCATTGAAAAAGCGACAAATTGCCAAAGTCGGATTTTGAAATTGTCGTGGACAAAATTGTCGCCAGTCATATGAAATTTATATGTAATAAATGCAAATGCTTTGTGTGACAACATCGAGGCGCACGCCACAAATCGGAGGAGCAGTTCGGCCAAACACTAACATATGAGTAAGCGCCAATCTATTATTATTACTAATTGCAAATGCATTACTTTAGTTTTGAGAAATATTCAAATTATTAAAAAATAATAAAATGCGTGCAATTCACGCGCAAACATTCAGACGGAGCTATGTATTTAGTTTTGTCGCTATTATCGCAACAATTTTGTCAGAGTGACAATTGTCATCACCGTTGTCGACAATATCCCAGTATTGTCACTGTCGCTTTCCAAAAATTTTCACAGTTGCCTACAAGCGTATGTATATGAAACAGAAGAAATGTCGCCGACAATTTTGGCTGTGAAATTTTATAGACAAATCGACAATTGTTGCACCCGTCACTTTTATGAAATATGCCCCTGGTGTTTGCCAACAGTATAGTTGTGGTGTTCCATTTTTTTTTTTTTGAGCTGGGATGGCAAGTGTTGCCAGATCCAGAATATCCAACTAACATTTAATGTTTTAGGGCCATGGTTAAGTAGACGGGATCTAGATCGGATTATGAGTCTCATCTCATTTATGTAAAGGGGGAAATAGTGCTGGAATGTAAATATATAGAGGAAAACTTTACTCCATTTGTACTTGGCTGAATTAAGTAGAGGACACGTTCACAGCTGGACACACACTGGGACATTATTATTATTATTTTTTTAAATTTTAAATGGAGGCTTTACATTGTCTGCTGAGCGGCGAACCTTATAAGAAAATAATTTTTCCAGATGTTGATTGAACTGGAAACAAAACCGAGTCTTAAAACTTAAAAGATCAATTCATTATTATAATACCCAAAAATGTGAGCTTTGACCTGAAAAACGTATGCAACAGGATGGGCGTCTCTGGGCAACAATATGTAATCCACATCCACACTGATGACAAGCAGCGTGCTGACAATGGCAAGTGGGTTATATTTAGGCTAAACGTACAATTGATTTGCTCAATGATTGTCGTTGCAGTTGCTGCAGCACGTTTGCTCAAGAAATAAAAAACAACAACAAATTGCAAGGCGTAAAATTTTCAACTTTTTTTCCATTGTTTATTTTGTTTTCTTTTTTCTTGGTTTTTTTGTTGCATATTATTCATATTTTCATATTCCCTCAATATTGTTTTTGCACAACGTAGACGATAAGGCTGGCTAAAAGCGCTTAAAACGGCATGCATTTGCCAACAGTTTAAGCCACATTAAAGCGGTGACGGCGTTCATTGGAGATGAATTACACAGGAAATGAGCACAAAGTGTGCATTAACACGTACCTCGATTTAAAGAAAAAAAAAAACAAAAAAACAGCGACAAAGTAGGCAACAAAGCGATAATAACAAAAAAATAAAGAAAAAAATATTTAATTTTTTTCCAAAAAAAAAGTTTGGGGATTTCACTTTCTGACCGCCGTTTTACGCTGAACCACCAGTGGCAACTGTCGGGGCAGCATCATTGCGCCAAAAGGCCAGCGGGCCAAGCAAAGGGTGCTGCGAACTGCCGACAGTCTACAATTAGGTACGCACGTTCTCCACGTACGCGCGCGGCTATAAAATTTCAAGGAAAAGTGGCAACAAATTTTTATTTCAATATGCAAAGAAAAAGATAAAAAAAGGCGCCGAAAACCAAAAATTTTCACTTTTACTACAACAATTAAAGGTTTTTCCATTTCTTACTGCTTACCACACTTTTCAGCTCACAGAAGTGCGCAACTGAAGTAGTGAAATTGCCCGCTAAGTACCCATTTTGTGGCTACTGCCACCGTTCGCAGTTAAGCCCTGCGCCGCGACGCCCCGGCTGTGGACACAAGTGTTGTCTTCGCCCAGACCTTTGTTGCTGCTGCTGCTGCTGTTCCGTCAATACAATGTCCGCCGCCAGCATATGTATTTGCTCACCTCATTTTAAGCGCTTTTGTGCACTTTTAATTTCATTTGCAATTCCACAATTTTTATCGCATTGTTTTTTTTTTTTTCTTCTGGCGTCCTCGCAATTGTGGTCGGCGAGTCAAGTGTCAAAAGTGAAAATTTTTCACTCATTGCACCAACATTTTATGCGTCAATTGGATGGCTGTTGATGCTGGTGGTCGGTCGGTTGGTCGGTTGGTTGGTTGGCTGACTGGCTGGCTGGCTGGCTGGTTGAAGGTAAGGTTGATAACTCGACCAGCAAATTTGTTGACAGTGGCCTCTGTGCATTGGTCAATGAAGCCAGGCGTGGTTATGCCTTGCTTAACTCTATTTGGTTAGTAATTGTTGTTGTAGATTTAACTGCTTGCCACACTGTTGACATGTCAGTTAAGAAAACAAGCGCATTGTGTGCTAATTTTTCCATACAATGGCGTTGTTTATGCAATAGTATGTCCGGTTAGTGCAGACTGCGTAAACATATGGCGAATTTCGAAAGTGAATTTTAAGGTTTTGGTTTTTTTTTTTTAATTTTTCTTACGCTTTTTTGCAGATAAATGAAGAAATTATTACAGATCAAGAGACACCGCGACCTAAAATATCTTTTGTATGTCTTAACAGGAGTCCCTAACCCAATGTGGCCAAGAGACCTGCGGCTTCCCTAATGATTCCTAAAAGGGCCTTGGTAGACGAATTCCTTATAACAAAGGGTTCGACCATCGAAGTTTTGAGATAAATAAGTCTTTGTCTGGCTAAAGCCTAGAAAGTAGCCTGATGTCGTTTCTGTTTGCAAGCACAATGTCGTTTCTGTTGAAAGGGTAGCCGAAGAGCCTGGCCTGTCTAAGTCCTCCCACCGCTCCACAGTACTTACTGCGTTCCGAGTGTACCCGTACTCAGTAATAATGGCTCTCGAAGACGACCAACTGAGACCACAGAATGGTTCAGGTCCCGAAAAAGCAGTTAGCGATCCTTCTCGTGCCAACTCATCGGCGACCTCGTTGCCTTCGATGCCACAATGGCCTGGTACCCAGCACAGTGTTACCGTATTTTTGGCTGCAAAAATTTGTAGCGTGTCATAGCAGTCTCTTATCAGATTTGATAGTCATGTTTGAAAGGGCCCGAATGGCTGCTTGGCTATCTGAAAAGATAACTGGAAATGCCCCCTTTAAACCATTTTCAAGGTTTCGTTTTGCGCAGTTTAAGATGGCGACTATTTCAGTCTGAAATACCGTAGGCCATTTGCACACAGAAATTGCAAGTTTGGTGCTAGGTCCAAAGATACCGCCATCCTTGAACTGGCTGTGTGTACCAGTGTACGTATATGGGATCAAGTGCAGTAAGCCCATTTGCCCAGTCTTCGCGACCGCAGATTATCACTTGGAATTTTCTGCCAAATCAGACCTCTTTAGTCATGAAATCAGAGATCCCGCATATTTCCAACCCTGGTATCTTCTCGAAAATACCCGCATGAAGTTTCTTTGCGAAAAATCCGTCGTTAGATAGTCGAAGTTGCAGCTCCCTCTCGCCGTTCTCTCAAGATAGGAGTTCCAATTAAGTCTCTTATCTAGCGTTATCCCCAGATATTTGACCTCATCGGAGTATTCAAGTACTGCCCTCCAAGAGTGACCGAACCAAGATTTGGTTTATACCTTGTTGTAAACAGTACCAGAACAGCCTTCGGAGGATTTATACTTAGGCGAGGATTTGTCATTGGCACACCAGTTTGAGACCACGCGAATAGCTGCGCATGTAACGTCAGAGACAGTACTGCCGAATTTTCCCGTAACTATAATTGCAAAGTCATCTGCGTATCCCACAACATCGTAACCACCCACACTCATGTAGTCTGAATAAGAGGTCATCCACAACAAGTGACCAAAGCAAGGGCAGCCCTTCACGGCTTTGACATTCACTTGAGTGTTGCCCAAGGACGATGCTCACGAAGCATACCGTCGAGAAACCAACAGTAGTAGGGTCTAAGCCTCTTTGGACCAATTCCCAGATAGATCCATGGGCAGTATTATCGAAAGGTCCTTCGTTGTTCAAGAAGGTACACAGAACGATCACCTTGGCCACGAAGGCACTTTCGGTCCTACTCCGTTGACTTCCCTTTGAGTTTAGTTACAAATACTAAATATTTGTTTCTCGCAGCACGTGATTTGTTTAAAGTCTTTTCTGAGTGTAAGCCTACACATTAGGGCGGAGTAATTTGTTCGGAGCAAAATTTTCGAAGAAAGTTTATAGCAAATTCGAATTCTACTATTAGCTCTAAGCAAAAATTACGAACAAACTACATACCAAAAATGACGTTTGACCCTTTAAATTTTCAAAAGAGAAAGCAGGATATTGTAACTTTTTTGGTAGAAATTTATTTTCTTAACGTATTAAAAATTAATTTCGTTCGGAAAAAATTATAACTCAATGATTTTTCTTTAAAAAGTTGGGAGGGTCGAACGTCATTTTTATACCCGAGCGCACTTGTGCACAGGGTATTTTTTTTTCCTAGAAATTCCGACTTTACTCTTTCACATGCATTTTTGCACCACCCTAATGTACATATTCGTACACATGTAAATAATTATCTATGTGCATTACCACATTAGTCAGAAATTGCACAAGTATTTACTTTAGCGCTTCATTCAGTAAGTCTGCGGATATGAAAAACAGCCAGATAACAAAGAAGGCCACTAAGTATATCCGAAAAGGTATTCTATGGGTAAAGGAAGAATTTCAAAAATGTCAATGTTTACATGAAAGTTAAATACGGAATAAGTACTGAAATTCTCTAAAAATTATTGATTACTCATACGCCACCGCAGCCAAATTTTGTCAAGTAATATTGTGGACCACAGAGAGTAAATAAAGTAAAAGGCGTAGCAAAAAATAATTAAAATGACAAACCAAATGAAATGAATAGTTAGTGAAAATACTGAAAACTCAAATAATAATAAGCTGTTATGCTTATTGAATGGAGTCTTTGTTGATATTTCATGCTGTTGGACGGGACGCGCTTGACATTTCATGGCTTGTTGAGTTGTGGCACAATTATAGCATTTTCTTCTTTTTATTTTCAATTTTTATTTTTTTTATTTGTACGTTGGTGATTTTTATTTCTTGCGCCCCTATTGACTTTTTTTACAGTTTCGGTCTTTGGTTTTTATGCTAATATTGCGAGCGCAGCGCTTCTCTTCGCCTCTCTCCCTCCGCCCATTTGCCATTGTGTGTGTGTATGTAGGTATGTTTGCGTGTGCCTCAGGCTTTATATGCGTCTTTAGTTCAACTGTAATTGCGGGTAATTGTTTGCTGTCTGGTTATTTGTTTGCTGTTGTTGCTCCAGCAGTTGGGCTGCCTTTTGTTGCCCACAATTATTGTTGCCATAATTTCTTGAATTACATATACATACATATGCAAGCACACATAATATAAATACATATGTACAAATTGGCCTGACTGCTATATTTGTATATGTATGTATATATGTATACTTACTTGCGATGACACAGGTGCACCTAATTAGGCCACTTCTGTTTTATTTGTTAACCAACAATTTGAAAGAAAGAATAAGGGGAAAAAATCAGCAGAAAAAAAAAAATTAAATATATATAAAAGATATCTACAAAATGGAAAACAGTTTATCGTATTTCATTATGCCTACGGCACAATTGTAGGCGTAACAAAAGCCGCCACAGCTGGACGTTGAGTATCGCAGTGAACTCATTTTAGTTGCATTTATTGGGCAAAACAGTGAAAATGCCGCGGCATNTACGGCACAATTGTAGGCGTAACAAAAGCCGCCACAGCTGGACGTTGAGTATCGCAGTGAACTCATTTTAGTTGCATTTATTGGGCAAAACAGTGAAAATGCCGCGGCATTTTTCGAGTTTTATTTTTTTGGCAGAAGTCATATTTGGCAATTATGAGCTGCAATGCAAGCTCTACACACATATATATCTGNTTTTTCGAGTTTTATTTTTTTGGCAGAAGTCATATTTGGCAATTATGAGCAGCAATGCAGCTCTACACACATATATATCTACAGCTATAGGGGAATATGTAGGGGAAGAAAATAATAAACATAAAGTTATAAAATAAAGATAAATATTTGGAGAAGGATGAGGATGAGGATACCCATTAAAGTAAAGATGAAAATAGGGGACGAAAGATTAATATAAAAGTAATGAGATTTTCGGGATTCTTGGGACTAAATCAGGATTTCGAAGACTATTTCGAAATTATCGGGATTATTTCGAGATTTTCGAGACTATTTCGTAAGTTTTATAATATTTATCGATATGCTTTTCAATGTTGTTACTCAAGCAGCACACTGGTGTTTAACTTGATGTAGATTTACGAATTTTGGTATAAATTTGGTTAATTGTACCAAAATTCACAAATTTGCACCAAGTTATACACCAGTGTGCTACTTGAGTATCAATAAAATGAGGCATGCTCTTCTTTTCGTACGAATTGAAAATTTGAAATTTTTTTATAGAAAATGATAGGAAAATTTTATGATTTTCGATTCTTACGAAAACAAGAATATACCCCAATAATTGATTTTTTTATGGATATATTTATATATATTTTTATCGATGTAAAAGTTGATATTTTTATCGGGCTAAAAAACGATATGGTTATTTATATATTTAAATCGATCTTGTTATCGATACTTTATCAATTTTGTTACCGATATTTTATCGAATATGTTATCGATATTTTTTCAGTTCTTCTCCATACCGTTTCGCGTTTTCATAACGTCGCTTCGCCATCCGAATGCGGGATTTAAATTTAAAAATAGGTTAAATATTGCTATTTATTTATATACAAAATGGTATCCCTTAGGATAGTAGTGTAAGGTTGCCACTTATTTTCGATTCTACACAATTTATCCTAAACATCGCAATATGGATATCAAATGAAAGAGACTGTTGAGGACTTTTTTGGTCAGAAAATATTTTCGATCAGGGTTGCCACGCTTCCATGTAATACAAATTTTTATTTTGTTAATTTCAATCAGTATTTCTTTATGTATACACAGTACATATACTCTCACGATTTGTCCTATGCATTCCAGCGTACCTCGGAATTGGGTTGCCACCTAAATTTTTCAGTAAGAAATTTGCTTAATAGATATCGAAATACAATTTTTTTTTCAAAACTATTTTTTAAAGCTATCCAAATGTCCAGTAGATATATCAATATCCAAACCTTGAACACTTTAAAAAGTATATGCAAAAATTATAAACTCGGTATATACTATTTATCGGTCCTAAAAGAATTCTCTTAAACAATTATTTGCCTATATGGTAAGTTTTACCCCTTTGTACATTAGTGCAAGGTTGCCACTTATTTTCGATTTTACAAAATTGAACTAAAACAATTCAATATGGAAATGAAATGAAAAGTATTTTTGTGAATTTAAATCCAGAAATATTTTCCATGATTGTTGCCACGTTTCTTTATAATACAAACTTTTATCTTATTAATTTCATCGGGCATATATGTGTATCTATACGCACATATACACTAAAAATATGTACTCTCCATCCTGGCGTATTTTTAAATAGGATTGTCACCAAATTTTTTATGTAAGATATAAAAAGTTGAATTTTAAAAATTTCCATATTTCCACATTTTCACCGTTTCAGTAGCTACACTTGGACCCAAATTCCATCCCTCCCGACTCCCCGTGAATCCGCCACTGATTTCAGTTCACTATATGTATATGCGATTTATCTAGATTATATTTTTCGAACTAATCTCGGGCTCAGCTCACGGTTTTCTTTAGTTGTCGCTAAAAATAAATTTTTATTCATATCACTGAGGGTTCTTTCTTTGTGAAACAGTGTCATTTTATGCCAACGACTCCGCTGATATTTTCAGAAACACCTGCAATTTTTCTTTTCTTTTTGCAAACTCTTTGATAAAGGCTGGAAAAAATTTTAAAAGAAAAGAAAATAAAATACTTACACACGCATTTACAAATGTATATATGTAATTATATACCTATTATGTATCTACTTATATTTGGCAT
This sequence comes from Rhagoletis zephyria, assembly GCF_001687245.7. Lineage (NCBI taxonomy): Eukaryota > Metazoa > Arthropoda > Insecta > Diptera > Tephritidae > Rhagoletis > Rhagoletis zephyria. The sequence goes on from NW_016175038.1 coordinate 9,473, forward strand.
ACAGTTCATTAATCGCGAATTTGCTTAAGCCATCTAAACGTCAATATGACCTACATACATATATATCTAGTATATTTAAAGTCTCTGAAACTATTGTACAAATATTGAAGTACAAAACAATGAATTGCTAAGAGTACTGACGGATTGTGAAGATTAGGCAGATTTTTATTTTTTTATATTTTTTTATAGCAATTGTGTATACAATACCACATTTTTGGGAATATTTTCGTGAATGAATAAATTCTGCAATGTAAATAAGATATTTAACCAAGCCATTGTGAATGAGGTCGATGAACGGAGGGAGTAGCAAATAAAAACGTGTTGCTTTGAAATGAAACACCATAAAATAGATACTCGTATGTACTTTGTTGNAAAACCCGGAGCGTTCGCAAAGAGTTCATCGTCGTCAAAATACGTCGTTAATATTGGGTTTCATTGGAACGATATCCTTATTTGATGCTGTGGGCGTCACAGTTTCAGGTNTTATATTAATGAAAGTGTTTAAAACATTTCTAAGGTTATGCAAAAAGAAGATTTTTGAAACGAGGCTCCGTGCCATCAATTTACAAGCCCGGTGATGAAAACCCAGAGCGTTCGCAAAGAGTTCATCGTCGTCAAAATGCGTCGTTAATATTGGGTTTCATTGGAACGATATCCTTATTTGATGCTGTACAATCTGGTGGCAATTTATTGAATCGAGAAGACGGTAAATTTATTTTGTGTTTCTTTTACATTATTTATATTATTATTTTATTTCAGGCGTGCTCATAGCATGGTAAGTAGCATCTGCGACAATACATTACTTTTTACTAACTTCCAATGCGTACTTATTTCAGGAAATACAATGCAAACGGTGCCAACATAAAATTAAACTGCCAAGGCATAAGCAAGAATTTTACCTGAAACTGTGACGCCC
>NW_016175039.1:0-10387 GCF_001687245.7 Rhagoletis zephyria
GGATGGGCGGGAATGGAGGGTAAAAACCGTTGGGATATTATTATTAATACCGCCCCCAGTCCAGGGTCTTCAGCCTTGCCAAGTGCGTTCCACCAGACGAGTACCCCATATAATAAAATTGGCTTGATTATAGTTTCATAAAGTCGGTGAGAGACCCCAGCGCTTGCCAATGTCCCTACTATAACAATGCAAGGCTGCTATAGACTTCTTCACTCTTTCCTCTGAATTAGGCTTCCAGGAAAGCCTACTGTCAAGGATCAAGCCCAAGTAATTCACCCTGTAGAGTCATAGTTGCTCTGAAGCTGAGCTGGGGAGACTCGGGTCTCTCTACTTTCGCAAGAAACTTTTTGCTACGGATTACATTTACTCAGTTATTGCATACGGCTCGTTAGTTTGGACGACAACCACTGATACAAACGATTTATGTACAATGTTATGTAGGATACAAAGTTCGGGCTGCGTTGCGTATTGAAGTCCTATCAGATTTCGTCCAACGCAGGCCCCAACCATGCTCTGGTTTTTAACACCGTGTGTCCTTTCTTTAAAATAAACTGCCACACTTAGTGCTCTGAGACCGTTGGAAGAGAATTTACTTGTCCAACAATATTACTTCCTTAAATTTCGACGTCAAATATTATGCTGGATTTTCACTAGGCATTAAATGGCAAAAATGACAAATGACAAAGTCGGGCATTAAAAAATAATCATGTTATTACAATAAAAATACAGTCATTAAGTTCATTTCCACATGGAATTTTTTTAAATGGCATACATTTTTTGTCATTTCAATGCGTAGTGGAAATTCGGCATTATTGTTTTTGTCAGTCATTGATTTTCTGAATAAAAATTTCTATTCGGCTCAGGTTTTTGCTATCAGCAAGGCAAGTAGAATAGTATAGAATTTTATGCCAAATACGTTTGAAAATAACCCGATCGCAACACTACCCAGAAGAGTAATTTTTTGTTAGAAAACTTCAAAACAAAATGGAACCACAAGTACGTACGAGTATCGCAAATTAATCGATACTAGAGGTACTTGGTCGGATGATTTTTGTTTTGCAGAAATATTTGTTTTAATATGTCACTCTGAAATACAAATAACTATAAATTTTGTAAACACTTTTGTTGCCCGCGGCGCCACATACCGACTACACTAAAGCTTATTGCCATCCATGTGACTCCAAAGGTTAGATGTTTGGCTAGATGTCAGCTCTGTGAAGGGTACACTTAGACATTTCATATATCATCTACTGCATTAACACTTCTGTGGCTAAAAGATTATCCTGGTATGGTAACAGCAAAAGCTCTGGGTGCTCAAAGCTTAGTTCGACAGTTAGCTTACGTCCACCTCAGAGAGTACTTTTGGAGTGCTTATGAGATAAGAACCGAAGTGATAAAAGCTGAAAGGACTAGTTTCTCATCTATTCAGGAATAGTCCACAAGTGGCCACAGGAACTCGATGACACCAGGGCGGTATGCTTGGCCAATTCATCAGCCATACAGTTTTTAGCAGTGTCGTTTTGACTGAGACCCAAGTCAGCTACACTCGGAAGTAATTTTTTGGGCAATTGAGGCGGAAGTTGAGCATTATCTGACTAGTTATGATATAACCATAAGCGATCCTAGCGCACTGATTGCCGCATTGATGTCAGAGTGTATTAGCCAGTCGACTATCGCTTTCATATTTAGAGGAATCACCTCTGCCGCGGAAGCCTAAAATCTTAATGCTCGATAAACAGATCCACCGCACATTTGCACCAATGAATTTTTCGTTGATAGTTCGTACCAAGAAGAAGATGTACTCTTCACTGACTGGAATATATCGAACTAGACTGGACCAACACGAGCTTATACATACATGGAAAAGAACTAAGACTCATTCACTTATCTACTAGACGACTTATTGAATAGTTTGACCGTTCATTGTAGGGTACCCATTGTTTAGAGCTAAATATATTTACGCTTGAGTATTAACTTTTCAGACGTGCGAATATGTAACATACATTGCAGATTAAAGAAATACTCAACAAAGAAGCAAACAATTTAGGAAAAGAAACTTGTGAACACTCCAAGTTTCTTACTTAAGTTTTTTTTTTTGCTACTTTTTTTCTAAAATTATATTTGCAAACTTTTGGGCAATAGAAAAATTTAATTTGACTGTTGCTCGTAAAGGCAAAATACGGAAGCTACAGTCAAGCGTGAAAATGTAGAAGATATCTACTAAAAGAAAAACTGCCGAAATTTTTCAGTCGAAAATAGTAAAAAGTGGAAAAAGTAAAGATAACACAAGCAAATGCGCGCAATAAAAACAAAATGTCGACACAGGCAGAGGGGCAGTCAGTCAAAGGGAATGGATAAGCTAAACAGCTGGCGTTTGTTGCAAGCAAACCGCCGAGTTGGCAAAACAAGCAAAATGAAAATGCGGATAGGGCAAAAAAAAACAATGCTGGACATCAGCAGAAAGAATAAAGGCACGCATGTATATGTACATAGATAGTTATGTGTAGCAGGACTAGCCAGGATCACTGCCGCTTCCTGGAAGCATATCCTAGCGCAAATGCAAAATAAATACGCGTCCAGTTTGTGGTAAATGCCTCGCAGCAGCAGCAGCAGCATTCATAGACTACGCACGGGAATAGGTACCTGAGCGCTCATACCACGCAGCTAGTCGCATAGTCGGCATATATACCGAGCGGCAGGAATACATTAACAAAAAAAAAGAGAAAAAAATTAAAGAAATAAAAACTAAAAAGAAAAATGCGACTACCGAAGAACAACAAGAAAAAAAATAACATCGGATTATCTGCGCTAAACAAATGTTACCAATAATTTGGGTTTTAACTGCCAACATTAGTGTTGTTGTTGTTGCTGTTGGTACATTTTCCTTGCTATCTGCTTACTTTTCATTTTACGCTTCTACGCCTGGTACTGTGTGCCTGTGTATGTGTGCTTGTGGGTGCGCAGGTAAGCGTGAAAATGGCCAACTCTGCCAGCTCAATATAGTCCAAAATGAAATTTCTTTTGTAACACAAAGGCTGAGGTGAAAAGCCAGGTAGGGCAGGCACACACACACTCAACCACACATACAAAAGTATTTCAAAATCTACTTTTATTCCCTTTTTTTTTGTTTTTCATTTCACTAATTTTTCATTCTCTAAGCCGAACTATAGAATTTTATGGTGCAAAAAAAATATCTTTAAAATCCTCTTTAAACCTATTTCTTCATTCGCACTCAATAGGCACCCACACACATACACAAACCCCTAATACAATCTTATTCATATGCTTTTAGGCTTGTAAAAATCCTATTGTGCGCGGTCGAGTGTAATTGACTCAGTCACAGGCACAGGCGCGCGGGCGCAGGAGCAGGAGTAGCATGTAGAAAGTACATAGATGTAGAAAGTAAGGCAGTAAAACAATATTAGTGACACCCCATGGAGCCGCAAATACCAAGCACTTCTCCATACAAACACACACATCCTTATATCCAGGCCCATAAATAAATCCGCATTCAGTGGCTGTCAGAAATTTCTTTGCGAAAAATGCCAACATCGAAACAAAAACGAAATTTCTTAGAGCCTAAATAGCTCCGCAGCGGGCGAGCAGCGAGGTGAGTACGCATACACTACGACAGCCAATACGCACTTTGACGCATCACTCACGCACAGCAGTCGCATATTCGCATTCATACACAGCGTTTTTTACCTGCTTCATGCGAAAATAATAAATAATAAGCGTGTCGCTTTCATTGTTGGACGTTCTTCTTATATCCTGTTATTATTTGCTTGTTTTGTGCGTCCTTTGTGTCCTTTCGTACTATTCAGCGTCCTGGTTGTTTGCTGCTTGGCAGTGCTCAGTGCTCCTTTATGCTTGATTCATGAGTCTCAATGGTTTGTATTTGATTTGTAGTTTTCACACACTCGCGGGTGGAATAAGTGTCAGCAAACTTTTAAAGCATTGTGCAGGAGGGGGGAATTTTACAAGAATTTTTGCTTAAAAGAATGAAAAGGGTAGTAAATAATTTTGTGTTAGACTTAAAGGAACCGAAAATCGGATAACCACTCAAGATTTTCATTTAGACCGTTATTTAAAACCGATGTCACCTTGAATCGGTATATTTATCAGATGTGTTATCGAATAATTCATCTAAAACTTTACCACTAGATATATGCTTTGAAGTATTTATCGATACATTTATCGATTTATATATCGATTTATTTCCCGATATAAAAAATATTGTCAACAAATTCTATAGCATATCATGCTCGATCGATATATCTAACGGCGTAGGGAGCGATTTACTTATGCAAAGCGTTATCGATGTATTTATTGAATCATTTATCAAAAACTTATCGATTTAACTATCGTAATGTTTCCAGATATATTTCTCCGTAGTGATAATTCAGCGCCAGTAACTAACTTCAAGAGTTTCAGCTTGATAAAAACGAAAAAAACTGACCGTTTTCTAACAAGATTCGAGCCATAAAAATAACCGCTCTTTAGAACCTATAGCCCTAATTATCTATCCATAAATTTTCTTTGTATTTTATAAAGCACTCTTTCTTAGTAGTTTTTGAAAACTAAACAAATAAATAGTTTTCAATTAATTTAATTTAAAAGTTGAAAGTCCTTACGATAGTCCCGAACAGAATAAAAATACAATCGCCGCTCGGAGTCGGTGTAAAACTGTAGGTCCCTCCCGTTTGTGTGGCAACATCAAGGCGCACGCCACAAATCAGAGGAGAAGCTCGGCCAAATGCTAACATATGTATAAGCGCCAAACTATTATTATAATTATCTAATCTGTTCGGATAGAGCTTTTACTTTGTGCCCACGATAAAAAAGTCGTTCAAAAACCTTTAAAAAGCTTGGCAGTTGCATCTATGAAGAGACCAACTGTGCTTTAAGGGTTTAACAAAAGCTTTATAATTGGTGAAAGCTTATATCAGAGTTGCACAGTTAAAAGCTTTAACGATCGCATGAAGAGAAGAACTCAGTAAGACCACACTAGAAATATAGAGGAAGCTTTGAAAGATTAGAAGCTTTTATAAAATAACAAATCAGTAATCGGCAGAGCTTTAACTCTTTATGTGCCCACATCAAATATACAGAAAGCTTTAAGGGGCTTAACTGGCACTCGAGACCATTTAAAAACAGCAAATCTAGCACAGTATACAATCTGGGGCCAGATAGTAATTAGTAAATTTTCAAAGAAACCAAAAATAAAAAAACTTAAAAATATAACCAGAGTTTTTTGCTTAAGCCAAAGTTTTAACTCTTTTTATACGAGTACCTACTTCGTCAAAAAAGGGCTCAAGTGCTAATCTGCAAATCAATTGAGTTAGAAAAATTGCCATAAATTCTCTAACTTCGTACTTGAGCTTAAAAACCTACATAAAAGCTACCGCTTTAAACGGATCTCTTTAAAGTTTTGAAGCTTCTCGGAAGCTTCGCTTGATATGTTCTACAAGGCGTCTTGTTTCTATAGTCCAGTGTTGGTCACTTCATAGGCACGTGTGCCAAACCTTCTAAAAGCTTTCTCTACAATTTGCTTATGGCTGGCACAAAACAAAAGCTTTCGCTGGCCCACACTGCTATAGTCAGATGTACATATATGTAAGCTTTAAGAGCTTTTTTAAAAGTCCCGTTGTAGGATGGGCTCCACGAATTTTGAAGGACAAAACCCAAAGCTTTTAGAAAACAAATAGTGCTTTTCTTGTAGAAAGTTTTACTAAACAAACTATTGATACAATTGAATATTTTCTGAACTTACTTCCATGCTTTAGACGTTGAAGACTTGCGTATAATACTTTTCTTCACAGTTAATTCGGTTTTAATGATTTTTATAAGCCGTTGATTTATTTATAGGAGTTCGCAGGAGTTTCAAAATCCGCAAAAACGAATGAATTTAATACTCTGTTAAAAAACTTAATAAAAGCTCAGAAATAAGACAAATCTATACGATTTCTTCCCCCAAATTTAAAAGCCACAAGCCCTTAAAGCACACAACTGATTAAAACTCATTTACTTGAAAACTCATAAACCTCATTGCGCACTGAACTACATGGTTACATACACACATATGTACATAGTAGGTTTGATTTGAATGTACATACGTGCACCCATAAAAACCACTTTTAAGCTGCCGTAAAATCGCTCGCAGCCACCGATTGAATGAATGTTATTAATACAGATTAAGTGTATGCAAATATTTTCGAAGCTCTGCGGCGCGACAGCGTTTAAGAGTTGCAAGAGTAATTAATGCGCGGCACTATTAAAGCTTTTAGGCTGTATGTAAAAATTACTTATTTAAAATACATACATATAAGTGCATATACTATATTTATATGTGTGTGTGTGCACTTACTTTACATAATTATGTGCTGCAAAAATAAACTGATTCACTCTTTTATGCTTTGGGCCACACTCTCCAATTCACTTTCCATTTTCAACAACATTTTTGTCCGCATTTTCTCATTTTCAAGTTTAAATAATTAAATGCAAGTCCAAAGAGAAGCATGCATAAGGGTGTGTGAGTGTAGATGCATTTTTAATGCGAACAAACACCTTATTAACAACAGAGTTCACTGTAGCAGCTGTGGCAACAAAAAAGCTGTTAAAGCTATAGGCCTGTTAGCAGCCTGTGGACAGTCTGGAGGGGGGGGGCAGGCAGGTAGTTCGGCGCATCGAATTCAGCAGCCTAGCAGCCAGTTGCGCAGTCGAGAATGTAGGCAGACAAAATGTCATCACTGTCATCATTATCGTCATCATCATTGTCCGAGTAGCAGCAGCTCACCATCAGCACAAACCGTTACTACATACTTTAATGCCAGTCATTATTATCGCTTTACTGGCAGTGCTGCGAAAATTTCATTTTAATTAAGTGCGCGCATTTTTATAATTTTTCTTGCAATTTTTTCGCATCTTCTTTCTCACTCAATTTTTAGTATTTATTTTTTTTTGCTTGCTTTTCCTCATACCTTGGTCGTACGGAGGTCACATTTTGCGCAACTTTTTATATAATTCTTGCTTGCAACAACCACAACAGCCTGTGCTACTAACATTAAACATTAAAACATCACCTATCCCTATTGCCGCGTCACAGCTCCGAATGTTCGTTCGTTCCTTTGGCTATCATAAACGCCATCATCAAGCATTGACATTGCCATTGCCATTGCCATTATTGCCACTGCTGCCGCCATGTCATATTGTTGTCATCATTTGCAGCGTCCTAGTTGTCCTTTGTTATTGTTGTTGTTGCTGCTATTGCTGTCATCATTAAGCGCTGTTGTCATCATACATAGCCAGCAGCAATGGCACACAGAATGGGCGCGCGAGCAACACACCGAAACTCGTTGCTGGCATTTGAACCACAACACTGACAACGCCAATGCGATGAGTTGATGCGCTGTCGTGCTGCCGCTGGACCTTGCTGACATGGCAACATTGGTGGCAAAACGGCGGCAAAAAGTGGTAACATGACATTGGCGACAGTCGTCCGTCCGGGTGAGGCAAACACGTGAATAAAGGAAGGCATGAGGTGCCAACCACTTTGGTTGGTTGGTGGCTGCGGCGGCGTGAATCGCACGCCATTTGGCCTCAAGGGATTATTGCGGTTGGTTAGATGGTGAGGCTGTATTATTATTATTATTATGATTTTTGTGTGTTGCCAGTAGGTGTGCACGAAAATGGGCGGCATAAGCATATTTTAATTACTCAATGTTGCATACGTGTTGCCACTAATTGTGGGAACTCGCTGCTGTTGGCGTTGATTATGGTCGGTTGGTTGGTCTGGTCGCATAAGCAGTGGCTACACTATGCAGCTTGCGTATTTATTTATTTGCAGTCATTTAACGGTGCCAACCACATATATAATTTTCAACACCAGGTAATTAGGCCTTGCAGAAAATGTGAGCAAATTAATTTTATACACTTAAAAGTATGTACCTACTGCTTTGCTTAGTGAGCGTTATAAGCGGGTGCAAGGTAAGGATGAAAGAAAACTTGCAATTGCCTGCGGTAGCTTCGATTTAAATTTCAAGAAAAATTTTCGAACCAGTTCTGATGTGAAGGCTTGACTCTATTTTAATGCTATTTTGCACTCTGATAGATTGAAAGGATGTAGAAATTAGAAAAATTTCCATTAAAAAATTTTTATTTGTAGGTTATTAAAAAAATCGCGACCCAACCTAATGTATATCTGTATTAGAAATGCATGTAAATCAGTGAATTCGTCTGAATATTTTTTTTATTTTTTTATTTTTTATATATTTATATTAAACGTAACCAAATATTTGAGTATCGTCGGTGAATATCTGAGCATTTTAGTCGATCCATATACTAAGCTAAATTTTAAAGTGAAGTCCTTCTGGTCGATTTTATGCTATATCTACATATCTTATACATAAAGCAGACATTTAAGCCTATTAGTGATGTCAGTAGACCCTTGATGGAAACCATCTTGCCCGAGTGCTTCCTAATGGATTTTAAACTAGCCATACCTAAGAGAATTCAGGCATAAATTCTTCATTTTACGCCGATCAAATGTAGGAAAATTTTTCCGCGCAAATATCCAAACAAAAAAATCGCCTAATTGGCGCTAAATCGCCAATTTGGACACTCTGATTGAAAGACAGTAGGCACGATAGTTTGAAGAATTTGGTTTATTCTGGCACGAAAGCCTTACAAAGAAAAGCTTCTTGCCAACTTTCATGGTGAAAAGCTCTTTTGAGAGAAAGCTTTTTTAATTTTTGGGTTTTATTATTTAAAAAAGAAAAACATATGTACATATATCTTTTTAATTTCATTTAATTTTTAGAAACCTATATAATGCATTTTTTATTTTTAGATTTTAATGTTTTAAAAACAAAACTTTATTTTTTTATTTCATTAATTTTTCAAAACTTATATTTTTTCTTTTCTTTGCATTTAATTAATTTTTAAATTTTTTGGAATTTTTATCATTTTACAAAGAAAATTATTATATTTTATTTCATTGAACTTTTAGTAAACTTGTTGCTAAAATTCAAACAGAAAAACTATAAGAGCGCTATGTTAGCAGAATTTGAATTTGTATTTAGAACGACAGAGAGAAGCTTTCAAGTTAGTTGCCAGAATTGCCAATTGTCTCGCCAAAGGATTTTCCCTTTCAAAAGACTGCAGTGAAAAACCAGCTGCCAGAATCGCTCCGTAAATTTAACTGGCAGCGAAGGGATATGGTCTCCCCTCCATGATTGAGGCGGGCTTAGCTGCCACAGTCAACTTATTTCCGAACCGTACGTAGCAAGTTAGGGCTCAATAGTCGAATCAATACTTTTTTACTATTTCTAAAAGACAATTACTTCGAAAATCGGTTATTACGTATGCTCGCCGTATACTTATGTAGCTTCCAAAAAAAATTTTAGTACTCCAAAATAGGGTAAATTTTGAGTCGCTTATTTATGATACTATACATTTTTTATACATTCATTATACTCCACTTTTATGGCTTCTCTTGTGCATTCATTTAATCTTCGAAAAGCGTATCATTTTTTATCTAAATCTACAAAATTGTACCCTCACTAAGTGAATGCGATACACTTAGCATTAATGATGTACGGATCAAAGGAATAAGTACGCATATGAGAAGTTATGATATGAAAAAAACAACAACATCACACAAAAATGCATTAAAAATGCTCTAATCAGCATGCACCCTCGACAATGCCAGACAACAAAATGAGTGACCCTTGTCCATCAACAGCAACAACATTAGTGTGCTACAAGTATCCCAACAAGTTATAACAATAACAACGCAAGCAACGAAGGGCAGCCAAAATAAAAACGATCTTGTTGTGAAGATTTTTTTTTTAGAAATTCATGTCCGGCAGAGAAAAAGAAGAAATCCAATTAAATTTAATAACCAGACAAAATCGAAATTTATGACAAAAGTGTCGAACATTAAAGCGGTTATGAAGAACAGCAAAGCAAAATGATTGACTGTATGCATGTTCATTAGGGTGGTCCTAAAAAGCATGTGGAAGAAGTAAAGCCGGAGTTTTTATGCTCTCACCTCCTAGGATTGTTCTTTACCGAAAAAATACCCGTGTTTTTTTTTATCAAAAAATAATTAGAGGTCGCTCAAAGTTTCCAATGTATTTTATACAGGGGAAAAACAACTTTTCGTTGAAATGGTATAGAATTCTTCAAAAACAATATTTTTCGATCGGAAAAGAAGATTCCCAATAATAATGCCCAATTGTTTATTAAACCATTTTTTCGAAGTAACTATAACTTATACATTCACCTTAACCCCGAAAAAATTTAATGGGAGGATAAGTAAAAAAATCTTTAGTATTAAAAAATGGTTAAATAGACAATTGTGTATTGTTATTGGAAGTCACCTGAA
>NW_016175040.1:0-10387 GCF_001687245.7 Rhagoletis zephyria
TGTCGCTTACGTTATTTTGGCGGTTAGGGCTCGATATGTACATATGCATGAATTTGCTTACATGACAGCATTTTGACAGACTCAGGCACAGCATTTGGGATTTAAATATAGCTCTTACACACACACACACACACGTCCATGTTAAAGTATAAGCAAAGGTCACAGGCTGAACGCCTAAAAATGTGCAACGACAGATTACACGCTCTGAGGCTAATCGCAGCAGTTGCCAAGTTTCTGCGCGGATATCTACAAATATTCATTAGTTGTTTTTGTTATTACTCATATAAGGTATGTATATAATTTCCTGGGTAAATATTTACTTTTGTTTGTTGGTGGAGTATTCGTTGTTTACTTGTGACCTCGTTAAAGGTGAAAAGTTTGCATGTCAGACAAGCTGGGAAAAATTAAAAGCTAAAAAAAAATATGTAAGCAAATTACACGCACATTAATGCCAGCCAGTAAACATACTGAATAGACGCATACAAGGTGATGCGTATATTAAAATTTGCGGGTAAGACTTTTTGAAACATTTAATTTTTTTTAAGTATATTTAAATTTTACATGCATACATATATACACATATATTCCACGAAGTTGCCTAAAATAAATATTTCATCTGCGAAAAGACGAAAAAACATATTTATGTTGGACACTTTTACACAATAAATATTCCTCGGTATTCCAAGCCGATGAATTTGCTATTCTTATGGCCATGGAAATGCAGGAGTACTGACCTGTACTGACCTCCAAGCAGCACTCAAAGCATTGCACCGCCCTCCAACTACCTACTGCCAGTGTCGGCTAAATTATGTTGTAAAAGACAAAGAACTTTTTTAAAAAAAAGGAATTTTTAAAAAGGTAGCTATCCCACTCAAAAAACATCAAAACTTTCTGCACTTCCGAAGATCGTTAATTTTCATTTGGTACCTCATTTTTTAGTCAAACGAATGGTGAAGGTCTTTTTTTTTTAAACAGGTGGCAACCCAATTAAAAAACCCATTATTGAATATCTAGAGGCCAAGCCCTTTGATTTGAAACCTTATTTTTGGTAATCCAACGAGCGGTGCGTATCTGATAATTTTCTAGTTGGTTGGAAACCCTATAAAAATTCAAAGTACTAAGGAGAATGCTCCTGTCGAAATCCGCTCTGGAGCTTTCGAGGTTAACGTGTTGAAAAAGTCTCGAAGGTTGTAGATTATTTTAAGTTTAAAGTCGTGCCCCTTTAATATGTGCGCGTGTGTATGTGTTTGTACTCATGCATGCCTATGTTTATTGTGCATACAGAATTTTGTATGAAATTAAAATCCATGTGCAAACAAGACAGAAACCAGCTTACGTAAATTTTTTTATATGTATGTATATAGAAAGGTATACTTATGCTCGATTATGTGTGTCTATTTGCAACTGAACATGTGTACACTNTACGTAAATTTTTTTATATGTATGTATATAGAAAGGTATACTTATGCTCGATTATGTGTGTCTATTTGCAACTGAACATGTGTACACTCTTGAGCAAACAAATTTGTACACATGCGGCACAGGCTCATACAAACACACACACACACACACACACCCACACACACATGTCTCCATGTTTTTGTTAATATTCAAAGTTTTGCAAATACCAAAAGTTGTGAAGCTAATAAAAAGCGTGTCACTTTAATAATAACAAAAAAACAAATGGCAACAAAGCTAACAAGCTAAGTGAAAGCGAAAGTCGCAGCGGGTAATCAGTCCAAGAAAAGAAATTTAGGTTACTCACAGAAAATTAAATTAAGCCCCATTCTCCAGCGTGCAATGCGAATGGTGAGGAGATTAAAGTAAGAGAAATTGTGACTTTCTAATTTAAGCTACAATTAGTTGAAGGCAACAAAGGCAAAGCTTAAAGAAATTTAAACAAAAGAATATATACAAATGTTTTGGGCTAATTGAGGTTAGATACTAAAATATTTTTTTAGAAATTCAACATTTTATACCGATACTGAGATAAGAGATGATTGGTATATAAATCTTTAATAATTCTTTTGACGAAAAACTAAGACTCTTTAATTTTTTTAGTTACGGCGCACAGTTTTCTATTTTGGAAAAATCAAATAACCCGAGGATAGCTAAAGATTTTTAAATTTATAATTCAGGAAAAATAGTCTCCTTGGATGGAAGAATTACCTTGATTGTTAAACGGACACGGAAAACGGAGAGTTTTAACTTCTTTCTCTTTTTTTTTTTGACAAGAAACTAGTATGCAATGTACTTTTTAAAAGTTCTTAGTACCTATTTTAGCAGATCTTCCGCCACGGCCTCCATTTTCATGGTCGATTTTTTTTAAGTTCATTGCAGTCTGTTTTTAGGTAAATAAAAATAAAAATAAAAATAAAAATAAAAATAAAAATAAAAACTTTCAGAAGGTCTACTATACCTTTAAAGGAAACATTTTGGGTTGGATTTTGGAAATGAATTCCTTAACGCACGAACGGAAAAACGTGTATTTATACTTTTAAAAAGTTCATGCCATACTGTGTTCAGGTCAAAAAATAAAAAAAAATTAAACCTTCTACATTTGAAGGTTATTTTAAAGGTCACAGTAATTATTTTAACCAAAGGGACTATTTTTCTTAATTTTCCACCTAAAAAGCTCGAAAATGATGTTACATTTATTTCAAAATCCCTCTTCTCATTCGCGATATCTGTTTTTGCGCCTCTTTTTTGCAAAATAGAACACAGTGCGGCCTCTTTCATTAGTAATGGCTTGTAATGACTTGTGGCATCAAGCGAAGCTAAGGTGTTTTGAATTTTCGCTTGGGATTAATGATCTACCTGTCATTACGCATATCTCTTCATGGTTTATATACATTCCAACACATTCACTTCCTTTCCAAACCAAACAATTTCTGCATATATTTTTTGCGTTGTCTAGTTGCTGAAGCAATACTCCGAAATGCAGCCGACAAATTTTTACTTTGTGAAAGAGCTTTAACTCTTTTTTTTGCAATTTCATTTGCTTGAAATATTGGAAGTTACTAACTTAAAGTGAATTTCTTCTCTTTACATGCGAATGCTGTTGCCGGTGCCATCATCATCATCGTCATCATCATCGTCGTCGTGCTTTCCTGCTTTCTACCACACCCCTTTGCGGGGCAGATGAGCGTCATTTTCAGTTACATTGGTGTTAGTATTGTTCTATTCTTTGTTTCCCGCCTCTCACCGTACGAATGGCGCATTGTGTAATATCAGACAGGTAAGTGTTACAGGAATGCTTCTTGTACGTAAATGGATTTGTCAAATGCATGCACATACATACTTAAAAAGAGTAATAGGTATGTACGTGTAGTTGTACTTATTTATGTGCATACGGATTACAAGTGGAATGTGGAAAAAGAATTCTTGGTGAGCAGCACTTTTAGGTTTACACATAATTTTGTTTAAAAATTTCGCAAAATGTTATGAATGTGCTGTAATTTAGGTAAAATTACTCAGAGGCGAAATACATTTGTGAAAGCAATAACGAGTGAAACTTTTCTAATATAAATAGTTTTCTTTTTAATAACACAAGCGTAGTTTATTCCCAACCCCTAAACGACATTCAAATGTGCAGAAGTTCTGGCAATAAAGCTTTGAACCCATCCATGGTGAAATTATACTAGTTGTAGTAATTAGAGCGAGACAAAAAATTCAACAATATCTTATTTGAAAATTTATATAAGTTAGCCGAAAATCAAGAAAATTTAAAAAATAAAGCAAGAAAGCTGTTTTATTACTTCAGCTGCTTATAATTTTTCCATAAAACTCATCGAAAGTATCTTGAAAAGCTTTTAAGATGATGTCTCTTGACTCAACTTAATTGAATATATTGAGTAGGCGATGGAGATCTTGACAAGCAAGCCGCTTTTAGCGTACCAAATTCACGTCTACTCTCGAGCACAAAAAAAAAGATCTAGGACCACGTGGTGCAATAAGGAAAATGACAACCCTACTATGAAAAAACAAGAGAACCATAGAAAATCGTAGTAGGACTTCTGGTATCGTTGAAAAGATGTTTGAGAGGCATAGAGACTTCGGAGCATTCTTGACATTTCTGACTACCCTTTCAGTGTTTCGCAAAAATACTAAATAGTAAATTAACTGAAGACAGCAAAGGAAAAACTCGAGGCTCTCCACTTTTCGGAGTGCACCAACTTTCCTCAATATTTTACTACAGATATTACACACGAAGAGAACCCCAAGAAGTGATGCAAGATGGCTGAAATGGCGGTAAAATTGCTTTCCTTTTTTAGTTATGACGTCAAAGACGAAATCCTTGTGGTGTGCATTAACTTCTTGCAAGACAGTCGAAGTAATAATTCCACACTACAGCACGAAAGTAAAAAAATATATCTATGTTTACACTCTCAAGATAAGGAGTGAGTGATCTCTTAATGGAACTAAAATTTTTGCAAAAAATCTCGAATAAAAAAAATAAATTTTCGCGAGAATTTTTTTTTTTTTTAATTTTTGTAGACGGTTTAAAATGTGGGTTTATATAGTGTTTGTAATAGAATGAGCTGGACTTAAAAAAAAAAAATATATAACATAAATAAACCACCCAAACTTTCTTTGTTCGCATGAGTATATGAATTGTAAATACTGTTGAACTGCATAAAAAATATTTATCATATTTTTAAATATTCATTATCAGATAGCTGAAATATATATCCAAATGCATAAAACTTGAATTCTAAAAATCATCTTACACAAACAATAGCGAAAAACTAAAAAAGTGGTGTACTCAAAAGATAACAGCGTTGTAAGCAACGACAGGAGCAGGTTAACGGTTAAATTGCTAGTGAAAGCAGTCGTAATTTAGGGCTAGTACTTAGTGCAAAGTTGTACCGGAAGTTAGAAACCTTGGATCCTTATCTTTCTCCTGACTAATGAATATTAGGAGCCAAAAAACAAGAAATTTGTTTAAAGTTCCCGAAAAGGAGCAGTTTTATAATGTCTGGTTATCACGAACTACAAGTTAAACATTTTTATCGACGTTTTCGACTCTCTATTAAATGTTATGGAGTCAGTCACGTCGATTACGTCGATCACGATATTTAACCCGCACTTAGTGTTAACCAGACATTAAGAAACTGGCCCTAAAATGTATACATACGATCTTATAGATCGTTCAAAATAACCTAACAAAAAAAAAACGCCTTAAAAATCTTGTTCACAAGAAGGCAAGAATCGCTTCCCCCTTTTTTACCACTTTTATATTATTTCGGATTCTTGTTTGTCCTCACATCATTGCAAGAGATATTATAGCAAAGAACATAGAATACGCCGGAAGTATTTAAATGTTTCATATCCGCATTATTATTAATGTGCCTAAAAATATGCACTAAGCTGCACCTAAACTGAATGACACGCCACTGTATGCATTTCTTTGAATTGAAATTAATTGCTGCTCAAATAGGCCGCTCAAAGCGCTCAAAGTTTCCGTATATTTTATATGGGTAAAAACTATTTTTTATATCCCTCCCCCCCAAATCCCCAAAAAATAAAATGGGGGTACCCATAAAAAATCGTTAGTATTAAAAAATGGTAAAATAAAAAATTTGTATATTATTACTGGAATTCTCTTGAAATGAAACCGAGTTTTCCGACCGAAAATATCCAAGAATTTTATACCATTTCTACAAAAAAAGTGTTTTTCCCCTTAGAACAGTAGATACATGAAAAACTTCATGGGCTTTGAAATACTATGTACATATCTAAACACAAAAAAATATGGGTATATTTTTTCCATTCAGAAAAACCCTAGGGGTGAGAGCTTAACATTTCAAACTTTTTTTTTTGTATCAGAATATCGTTGAATCATTTTAATATCTTTTGCAAAATTACACAATCCTAGGTTTATCAATCTCAAACTTTTTTAATAGATAATGACTTTTGCTAAAATCTTAAAATCAAAATTTATCGAAACAAATTTTATGGGACTAGGAAAAATTAATTTCTCCTTTTTAGTACTTTTACAAGAACTTGGTATATTAAAAAGTTTATTAATTTAATTTTTCTTTTTTTTTGTTTTAATTTACTCTGTTTTGTGAATCATTCTTGATTTTTTTTTTTAATTTCGTTAACTATCATCCTGGGAGAAACTTTCTTACGAACACGAATATGGAAGCTTCAAAATCGCACAAATTTAACCTCTATTTGCATTCTATGCATTCTGTTTCTACTCTTGTATCTTCAACTCTCATAGTTAGCTTTTGAATCAAGTATTTGACTCTAAAATTATAAACTAATAACTTCATTTCATTTTTTACAACTCCCCTAATTACTGTGTTACTAAAGTCGGAGTACGCAAGAGTCTTAATTTTCTTTGCTCTAAAACGAAAAAAATACAATTTCCAATTCAGGTTTAACATTTTTAATTTTTTTAATTACATTAATTTTGTGAACTTATATATTTCAAAATTCGTGTTTGCTAATTAAAATCGCATAGGACAAAGTTCTTCAATTTTAAATAATTACAACTCAATCAACTTTCACTTTGTATATTTACCAAGCTTAGTACTTTACTTAAAATTTAAATTTCCTTTTTGTTTTTGTCTCTCTCCTCTTCTCTTTTGCTATTCGGCAATCGATTTCCTTTCCAACGAATTCATAGACTCCCTTTGCTGCTACACTTAAAATGCTCGTAGCTAATTCTATACGTACATACGTATGTGTGTATGTGCATATGTGCGACGGACAATTCGATTGGCAATTTAGCAGCAATCCTGGCCACAAATCACAAATCCTTTCAATTAGGATGCGTTCATTTAATTCACTCGTTCTAATCTGGCTACACATCAAAGTCACAAATTATAGTGACATAGGATGCAGGCAAGCAGGGCGGACAAGCAGGGCGGACAAGCAGTCCAGGAGTCATGGAAAACCTAGCATTACAGGCAGATGTACATATGCACATATGTATGTATGTGTTAGTGTGGGTACAAGCACTATTACTATATAGTTTGCTATATGTATGTACATATGTATGTATGTATTTAGTCATGCAAATGCCAATGAGTTGTCTGACTTACTGAAATATTTCCATGTTGTTGATGTTGTTGCTTCGCGCCAACAGCAGCAGCAGCAGAACATCTATCAGATGAAGGCTGTGCCTTAATTTAATTTCTAAAAGCTTTCTCCTATCTACATATATATACACATAAAGGCGCCGACACATACATATGTAGTATATGCTTTCATATACATATATTTATATATGTGTATGCATGTCTGTAACCAAAAGTGGCCAACAAAAATTTTCCTTCGTGCAGCTAACGCAATTTCATCATCCTCACTTACTACATTTAGTTCGGCCCTTAGTGGGATGATGGTGCTTTCNTTACAAATTTACTTTTGCAGTCTGCAGGAAAATCGAATGGTAGGCAGTTAAGGCTGCAGTTTCTAGTTCCGTATCGAAGGAGGTACTGCTGGATCTTTGCCTTAGATAGAATTTTTATATTCGGTAAGCGAGTATTATAAATGTCATAATTTTTAATGCCAACGCAAAGATCCAACGCATCCTTTGTTTAATATAAAAGTTTTTCGGTTTCATAGGGTAAAATTATGCTTGACTTTAATTATGAGACGAAATCTACTTCTGTCGCCATTGGCATTAAAACTAAATAGCTGATTGTTTAGTTTACGGTACTCGGGTTGTTATTGTCCAAAGTATAGAGCTTTCAGTTGCAGTGAATGGTTTTCAAAGTGGGCATTTTGATATTAAGTGCATGCTATCAATAACCAGCCGCTCTACCTATTATCTCTTTCAAATGCTATGGATATTAATTATTACATTCACCTAGGATAAGAATATTATATCCTCTCCCGAATGAAAAGAGAAGCTTTTTCCACCGATTTGTCTCCATATCGTTTAAAAGCTCCAAACTACATATAATCACTTTCACAAACCTTTTCTGATGTAACTCTTTATTTTGTGGTAGTATGTCTTCAGCAAAGGCAACAACGGTACAATTGTGTCGGAATCTTTGCTTGAATAATTTTCTTACCACTCAACATACCCCCCGTTACAACTGGACCTATTTCTTTCTAAACAGCAACCAACCCTTGTTTTAGATTCTGCTTCACTTTTTTGCGCATCCTTGAAGCATCACGATATGTGCTTGAAACCATCGCTGTTCTATTTTTGTCAGACTAAAACCGAAACAAGAGAAGCTTTGCTGTGTAGATTTGACGGGAAATGTAATACTTAATTCACTAGCTGTATAGGTACTTATTTAGTATGCTCAGCTAGGTAGCCCTTCGAGTGCTGCATATGAAGCTTGGCTCCACATAAGGCATTCACAAGGCGAGAGCTCAAGAAGTTGATTGCAGGTCTGAGTGAATGCCTTTTAAAGTCTCTGTGTACACTATCGAGCCCAGAGTTTGTTTATTGCATGACTGTATAGAAACAATATCCTCCTCCTTTTTCATTGCATTGTTTAAGTCCGTCAAATATATCTAGAGCTGTGGTGTTTGTGGTCGGCTTGCAATCGTGCATGGAGGGTCTTCGCTCGCTTTCTTTATTGCCAAGGCCAGAAAGAGATCTAGTTTTTACCTAAGGACTTGAAGCTAATTAGTGTATCTTCATTTCTGATGAAGATGCTAGAGAGACTGATTGATCAGCATACGGAGCTGGTTTTACTTTCAAGCAAGTACTTGTGATTTTTATTCGCTTGCGGTTTTCTCAGAGGATGAAGTGCTTAGTCCTTGTCCTATAAAAGAAGCTGTGGTGAAAACGTTACATTGAAAAATAAATGAGGAAGGCGTCAGTTGCTTTATGTTGCTGAAGAAAAGATGTAGGTAAGAGATAAGGTATCTCAACTAAAGTAATAACTTAGTTCTATGAAACCTTAGTGAAGCCTATTATGCTTTATGGGGCTCAATCCATTGGCATTTGCTTAAGATACGCTAATAAAATACATAGAGTTCGGTCGTCTTTAGTATTAGCAGTTTATTTCAAATTTTGTTGTCATTTCGGACAAAAATGGGTTGGGCGAGGTAACTGGAAGAAGAAAGCCATGAGTTTTTAAAAGCTGCAGCTATCTGCGTCGACTATTCGTAGACCGGTTGTTATAAAACATATTACCTCAGTTAGCTGGAGGATAATAAGATGGAATCACTTCAACACTATCTTCTGTACAGCTTTAGGGAACTTAAGATTTCAGTTGCAGTGCAGTTTTGCAGTTTGCAACCAACCCAGGACCAAGTGGTCGCGGAGAACGACGTAAACCCTGTCAGCGGTCTCGCGATTAGCCTGCAGAGTTTCATCGATTGAGTAGTGGTTGTCGTTCAAAATCATATGGTATCACAAATGGTCCAAATATATATTCAACTGGGGACGGTCACCTAAACCAGCCTTACTTAATCTAGACAAATCGAAACGAGCTTGGCGCGAATCTCCTAAATAAAAAATCTTATTATATTTTACTTTACATACATTTTCCTGCCAGGTTATAACTTGTAATCCCTACGCTCATAGTTAAATACTAAAAAGGAATTCGGAAGCAGCGCAAAAGGGCAAAAATGTAGAAAAAATTGCCAAAAGCAACTTAAAAATAAGGAAAAACAGCGAATGGCGAAAATTCTTCCAAAAATAGTAGTAACGGCAAAAGTTGAATGCGAGATGCCGCAAATGCCTTGCCACATATGGCATACAGCGCACGTACTAGAGCACATAGCATGCTAAAGAATGTGGCATGTGCCTATGTGGCATGCAGGGCCTGACTTTGTGCCGCGCTCAGCGTGCGATATGCGGTATCCATAGGCGCCCAATTTAAGAAGTCACAGACAACCTTTTCGTTAGCGCCATAACCAATGAAGCAGACACAATGCCCAATAGGCACGCGTACACACATAAGTACGCACACAAGCGCTGGGAATAAACGGCTGCTGTTTTTGAGCTGCATATAAATGCCAACAATTTGCTGTTAATGCCACCAATACACAAATACTGAGTAAACAAGCCAAAACACATACGCAACCACATATATTTGTATGCCTATTCGTGTTTAATCTATGAATGCTGAACTTTATCGTTTCCCCCCCCCCCATTATTATTACTTACCCACATCTTACTTATCTTACTACATATATATATATATATATATGTACGTTATGTAATCCTCTTTTCTCCTTTCCTGCAGATTCGCATGCACATCACGAACAAATGGCCAATCAACAGCCGCCTGGCATCATTGGCGGTGTACCAGTGCCCGGTCCAATGACCGGTGCGACCAGCGCCACTGCCAGTCCGGCCAATATTGGCGGTGTGGTAGGTGCTGGTGGCGTGCCCGGAAGTGTTGGCCTCGGCACATGCGCCACCGCAGCGGTCAACGAGTTTAGCATTTTGAATTCATTTTGGTTT
>NW_016175041.1:0-1217 GCF_001687245.7 Rhagoletis zephyria
AAGCTAAACAACACCAAGGTTACCTGTTTTTTAGATTTGCCCATATACAAAAGGAAGCTCCCCTGAGTGAAATCAGAACCTGACATGTAGGACCGATTTGAAAAAGTTACCAAATTAAAAAATAAATTACCAAATTGGAGAAATAAAGAAAAAAATTACCAATTTTGGTAAAAAATTACCAAAGCGGCAACGCTGAAAGTAACATCAACACAGTTTTAAATGACTTCTTAATGACAATGGACGGAAAGGATAACTGGGATGAACTATTACCATACTACACATACTCGTACAACACCACTCCACATAGCACGACTCACTATACACCACTTGAATTAGTATATGGTAAATTATGCTCTTTACCTTGTGAAATTATTAAAAGCAAAGAATCATTCTACAATTTAGACAATTATATAAATGAATTCAAAATTGAACTAAGATATGCATATAATCCAGCACAAGAAAATTTGTTAAAAAATAAACAACATAACTCCAATACACAAAAATATATTAACAAACCAAAATTTAAAACAGGAGACTACGTATATTTAAAAGTAGGAAATAAGAAAAAATTAGATAAACCTTTTAAAGGTCCTTTTAAAATTATATCACAAAACGGATCTAACAGTATTATAATTATGGACAATGTAGGAAAAGAAGTACACAATAAAAATTTAATAAAAGCTAGAAATATGTAAAAGTATATAAACATATGTAAAATTATAATATAAAAATAATTTTGTCAATTATGATTACAAAATGATTTTTTTTATAGGGTAAGGGTGTTGTGTGTCTACAAATAATTAGTAAGTAAGGTCAGTAATGTAAACCAAGGAATGAAACCGATTCAAAATAACGTTCCGGTTTGGGTTTCGGTTTTGCCAAGTGTTTCGGTTTCGGTTTTGGTTTCGTTCTTCAAAATTTATTTCGGTTTCGTTCCGGTTTCGGTTTTTCACAGAAATTTTGTTGATATTATTTAAATCACAATGTCTTAAACGTTGAGGAAAGAAAATCGAAAATTACAGTTCACTGATAATATCAACACTAGGTTCTTTCCCTAACAATCCGGACCGGATTTGGTAATTAGAGAATAAGAGAAACATTTTCTTTCAAAAATGGAACAAAGTTCAGAAGTACGGAAACGCAAAAACCCACATTTCGTGCCCACAAGTCGAGAAACAGCTGATTCACGTTGTTCTTGTTTTTGTCACTTATACCAT
>NW_016175041.1:3165-10385 GCF_001687245.7 Rhagoletis zephyria
TTACCCAAAATTCTATCACATTTAATGACTGGGCCCACATTTTTTGTGAGTTTTGAACGTTATAGTAATCCAATCTTCTCCATATTTTATATTTAGGTTTTTCTAATAAAATAAAGACTACAAACTAAATTTCATCGAAATCAATACTTTAATGATACCAGTAACGACTTTTTTGGAAATATTTTAGCAGTTGCCGCATAAACTATGTAGAGAACTACATATTAAATAAACGAAAACAGTTTGCTATTAGTTTTAGGGACTAAAAAATCGAAAAAATATAGTATAGCATCTCTTGTCAGCTTTCACATGACCAGGATGAGTAACATTGATGACAGCGCAACTAGCAACATATGAGTTTCAACCGTCCAGCTCTGCATCCCTTTTGCAGTAGTTCAGAGACAGTTCTGAAATTTGTGGGGCGGAACTAGCGCTTTGCCAGACTGTCCCTAAATTTTGCAGCAGGGAACATATGAGTTTCAACCGTCCAGCTCTGCATCCCTTTTGCAGTAGTTCAGAGACAGTTCTGAAATTTGTGGGGCGGAACTAGCGCTTTGCCAGACTGTCCCTAAATTTTGCAGCAGGGAACATATGAGTTTCAACCGTCCAGCTCTGCATCCCTTTTGCAGTAGTTCAGAGACAGTTCTGAAATTTGTGGGGCGGAACTAGCGCTTTGCCAGACTGTCCCTAAATTTTGCAGCAGGGAACATATGAGTTTCAACCGTCCAGCTCTGCATCCCTTTTGCAGTAGTTCAGAGACAGTTCTGAAATTTGTAGGGCGGAACTAGCGCTTTTCCAGACTGTCTATAAATTTTGCTGCAGGAAAACGTTTCACATTAGAAACGCTCCACATAATTGACACACCATCAAACCAGAGACTAAACTACAAAATGGATACAGAGAACAGGGATGATAAATAAGTTTTATAATTTTGTACCAAATGGCCAACAAAAATGTACTAAATTAGCAGAAAAAGTACCAACATTTAAAATACCATAGTTATATATTTTTAAATTAGATAAAATTCTCTATTTAAAAATTATTTGCTGAAATTTAAAACACATAAGCAAAACATGATATTAAACGTGGTGTAACGAAGATGGAAGACATATGTATGAATAGTTTAAAAAGGCAATCAAAACCCTAAGATTTCAATACAAATGACAAATAAATATATCAAGTTAATCCAAAAACAAACAATTTAATGGAATCGAAGTTTCACAAAAATCTTGTGAAAAAAGAAAATCTTTTATAGAAATAAACAAGTCAATATGTAGCAGTGTTCTCGTATTCAAAATTATGTAAAACAAAAAAAAGAGGGCCTTTTGAATTATTTGAAAATTTGGAAACGGTTTGACCGAATTTTTCAGTTATTAGTTAAAAAGAAAATAGAATAATTTTAAAGGAACATTTGTAGCCAATCTACTTTTTTTTTTTTGAAACAAGGATGGGTGAGATTCTCTTATTTTTGAATGCGTCAGGATAAGGTACCGCAAATAATTTTGAGAAAAAAACTTATTAATTTCGTGATACTTCATTTATGTATATGTNGCAGGATAAGGTACCGCAAATACTTTTGAGAAAAAAACTTATTAATTTCGTGATACTTCATTTATGTATATGTAAAAAAACATTTTCCTATAAAAAACTATTCCATAGTAAAAAAAATTACAAATCAGGGGCAATGCAACTATGAAAGTGATCAGCTGTTTCGAACAGTGGAAGTGTATGCAAATTTTGCCCCCTCGTTATTTTGTTCCTTTGTTATCGAATCCTCTGAATTTTTGCTGCTGAATAATTTTGTCGGGAAAAAACACTCCTAGACCAGTTCAATATCAAAAAATTTGTAAGAATTTTTACCACTTTACTTGCAAGTTTTTATTGGAAATGCGTTCAATAACCCTAAAAATTTATAAGAGGGCATAAAACCCGATGGAGCTGCAAATTGTTGCAAGTAAAAATTTTACTAGCCGCAATTGGCAGGTGTTAAACAAGCAGTCTTGTATCCATTTCAAATGAAAACAAAGTGTTTTAGAGGAAGATTCGATGAAAAAATGCTCAAAAAAATTGTGAAATTTAAGTGTGGATGAATAATTCAATTAATTTTAAGGTCGATTTTTTTGGGTTTTATGATGATTGGAAATATTTCCAACCAAAGGGAAAATCACGCGCCAAAACTTACCCATTAGAAAGTCAAAATGGCGTAAGTTTCCCCTCTATTTTTTTCGAAACAAGGATGGGTTAGATTCCCTTATTTTTGAATGCGTCATGATAAGGTACCGCAAATAATTTTGAGAAAAATAACTTATTAATTTCCTGATACTTAATTTAGTATTTATATGTAGGGTAGATTTTTTGGGTTTTATGATGATTGGATATATTTCCAACCAAAGGGAAAATCACGCGCCAAAACTTACCCATCATAAAGTCAAAATGGCGTAAGTTTTCCCTTCTAAATTTTACTCACTATGATACTTTTACGCTCTAAGTAGTTATAAGTAGATACTTATTGGAAAAGTTTATGAGCAGGTACCGTGTTTTAGCAAATACCACGTATTTACTTGTACGAGGTAGAAAAGGCGACCATTTTTATCCACAAAAATTCCGATTACCAAGAACATATGATTCAAATATTTTGTGGAATTTCGGCGGTAACAATTTTTTAATTTTGTATGTAAGACCGTCGTGCCAAACTTTGTCGAATACGTGTGCCACATCGAGAAAAATTGCAGAGCAGTACTCTCTGAGCTCAAATGCCCTTCTGATTTAATTTGTAATTCGAATAACTTGTTCAATTGTAGCATGTTTCTCTCGGAAGCCAAAGTGGTGTGCTGGTATTAAATTGCGTTCATGGAGAAAGGGAGACATCTTTGATAGGAGTACTTTTTCCAATACCTTAGAAAGAAAGGGCAGTAAGGTTATTGTTATATATGAAGACGGCTGTGTTTCGTCCTTTCCAGGTTTGGCCATCACGATTATCTTCGACCTTTTCCATGACTTCTGAAAGTAACCGAATTTGAGGATAAGGTTAAAAAGGTCAGAAAAAGTTACTAGTGCAACATTCGGTAGCTCTATTAGCATTTTCGAAGTTATAAAATCAGAACCCGGCGATTTCTTTGGATTAAGCTGCTTTACTATAGCTTTTACTTCTAAAGAGTTCGTCTTGCTGGAATAATAATAATAATTTTCCTACTTCAAAAGTAGCCATCTTTTCAAGATAATTTTCTGAACTTATCTTGACTCACATATATTACTGTATATATGAGTGGTGGTTTTTAGTTTTTGCTTATGTCAGAAATTTAATTTAATTCGCATTAAAATTGAGTTCTGAACCATAGTGTGCCGTGGGAAATCCGTATCCGAGCGCACTTCATCTAGCCACCACGAATAGTTATCACGCCAGGTCTAAGCATATTGGCATACGTCATCATTTCAGTCATACGTCATCGGCAGTGTGCTGAAGAAGAAGTTGTAAAGTTCTGTGGAATAGGAACTGAACATCTAACTATCAATATGGGTTTGGGTATATTATAATTCGAGTGGAGGTGTTAAAGAACGAATTATTATATTATTTGTATAAAGCACTATGCACCAAAGTATAAAGACAACATTGTTTGTTTTGTATGTCTGTCAAAATATTTTCTTGAATAAATGTTTATTACTCAATAAATCGAACATTATATAAGTAAGATATACATAAATGAGTTTTTAAAAACGGGCGTGGCACATCTCATGGGCGTGGAATTTTAATCAGCCATAACTAGGGTTCGAAATTTGAGACTTTGGTATCGATACTGAGTACTCATTCTGGCATCGAGCTCATGGTATCGATACTCTAAAAGTATCAGGGAAAAAGTATCGATACTACTCAGTATCGGACTCATTAAATAAGTCTTTTGGGATACTAAAATTATTTTATTCTTCAATCGC
The DNA here is from genome assembly GCF_001687245.7 of Rhagoletis zephyria. Lineage (NCBI taxonomy): Eukaryota > Metazoa > Arthropoda > Insecta > Diptera > Tephritidae > Rhagoletis > Rhagoletis zephyria. The sequence goes on from NW_016175041.1 coordinate 7,093, forward strand.
ATATCTAGTTATTTCCTGAAATTAAAACAATAAAAATTTAAAATATTTGATTTTTATTTCATTGCAGAACTTACTTTCACGTTAGAAGAAATTTTAGCGTTAAATGTACATACATACATACATATATATATATATATATATATATATATATATATATATATATACGAATTTCAAATTTTATTAAGAACTTTTGTAACCTTTTTGGGTATCTCATATCTCATAGGCGTGGAATTTTTAATCAGCCATATGACCCCTTTAATTCCTTCTGGTATGTCTTTCGAATTCACACAACTTTATCGAAAATAAAATGCTTTTAAGTACCTGCTGTGCCAAAAAGTTATTATTGCATTTCATTCCTTAACACCCAAGCTATGCAACGGTCGTAGTGTATTTTATAAGGTTCTATCTCCCATACCACTGATTGTTCAGTTAAACGTGTTTGCGATAGTTACAACCAGGGCGGAAAATTNTTGGGTATCTCATATCTCATAGGCGTGGAATTTTTAATCAGCCATAACTTCAGAGCCACAAGTCATATGACCCCTTTAATTCCTTCTGGTATGTCTTTCGAATTCACACAACTTTATCGAAAATAAAATGCTTTTAAGTACCTGCTGTGCCAAAAAGTTATTATTGCATTTCATTCCTTAACACCCAAGCTATGCAACGGTCGTAGTGTATTTTATAAGGTTCTATCTCCCATACCACTGATTGTTCAGTTAAACGTGTTTGCGATAGTTACAACCAGGGCGGAAAATTATCATTATTTTTTTTTTTAATCTTAACCCAAAAAATCAACCAGTTGTATTCGTCGTTGAACAATTTTAAGTATACTCACGTATCAAATCGAATGGTCCCTCACAAAAAATGCTTTCTCATATAATATATATACATACATAGTTCAATCGATATGACATTTCGAAAAGGTGGCAAGCCCAATCAAAGATATTTTCAAACTAAACCTTTCATAAATCTCCTTCGATTGACACTTATATTTTGATACTCCAGGACTTATGTTTACATAGTTTGTTGTTTCAAACAGATGGAAATCCTTTTCGAAAGTATTTTCAAACTAAAATCTTCATACATTTCTTTCGTCTAATATTGTAATCAGCGTTGCCAGGTTGATGTTTTTAACGTCATTTGGACGTTTTTTGTATCTTGTTGACGTTCTGACGTTTTTTTGTGCAAAAAATTACGTTTTTTAACTTTCCAGTAATTTTTTTCGGTTACTAAATCTTGTCAGTAGAACTGGTTTTGAATTATTTTCTTAATAAATCTTAACAATCTTTGTTTTTTTGCAGCAGCTTCTTTAAAAGATATTTGTGCTTTGGACACAAATGACTTAAATACGATGCATACCAAGCGTACGGTCATTTTTTTTTTGGATTATTGGACTAATGATCCCGCGTTCAAAGGCTGGTTTTGTAAGCACTTGAGGTTACGAGGCTTATTGCAATGTTTGCAAGTGCACATTAAAAGCCAAATCAGGAAACACGCACGCACGCAAAAGCAACAAAAAAGCTGTAGCAGCATAAAAAGTCAGAAAAAAGTAGGCGACTTTTTTAAGACTTCATTGAAAATGTAATGAACGCAAAAAAGGCTGAAATATTGCTATGCTCCTTCTTAGCAGAAGGCATTTTCGACAATCGACCACCTAACCCAATGTCTACAAAAGAAAAAAAATATTAAAAATCAACGATTCTTTAGCAACTTAAAACTTGCACATTATTACCCTGGAAAATAATGGGCTATCAAACTGCATACTCAAAAAAAATTCTTAAAAATCCGAATAAAAATTTAGCTGAAACTTTGCAGATTTTTTATAATTTTTGCACAAAGTTTGAAATGTGGATTTATATTTTGTTTGTTATATAATCAGCTTGGCTTTCATGGAAAAATAATAAACATTAAATACAAAAGAAAGACAGCCACAATCGATCAAAATATTGACGACTTAATCAGCTGATAAAAAGTGTATATATAAAATGATATTTATATTAACATTCTCAAACCAGTTAACAATGAATTTTAAATGTGCTCTGTCGAAATGACATTTTAATACACCTTACATATCTACTTATGTATGTACCTTTGTATACAATAAAAGTTTAATAAGAACTATCCTGTGTGAATACATTTTAAAAAGACTTTTTGGGCAGGAAATGACGTTTTTTCCGACCAAGAGTGACGTTTTCTCATGCCGAAGACCTGGCAACACTGACTGTAATACATATTTCAATCAACTGATGAATTAAGTAGTATTTGATTTATCAAACACGTGGCAAACCTCTTAAATAAAGGTCAGCAATAAAGCCGTTTCAAACCCATTTCGAGTGATATTCATCAGTGAAAAATTCATCTGTCATATTAAATAATTTCAACGTAACTTTTTAAATACTTGGCAACCCTCTTCAAATATTCGAAATGTTCAAAACAAAGATTTCTTAGCACGCTTTCCTTTGACAACTGTATTTTAATATTTCTATAACTTGTGTATAAGATTAGTTAATTCGATTTTTCAAACAGGTTGCAACCCTCTTAATTCAAACATTTTCAAGCTAAAATTTCTTAAATCTCCTTCGTGTGACATTGTCGTACATATTTTAATTAACTTAATGAAGCTGAGTTCGAGTTTTTTAAGCGTATGGCAAACCCATTTCCAGTGATACCCATATTTTAATAATACATTTAGCCTTTTAAATAATTTGAACTTAACTTCTGGGTGGGAGCCCCCTAAAAACGTCTCAAAAATTTTCCAAGTGTTCAAACTAAAGATTTCTGAACACTGTTTCATAGACCTTATGTATAACTCAACTGAATTAGACATTTTGAACAGGTGGCAACACTCCTCACAATATTTTCAAACTACTACCTTCTTCAATCTTTTTCGTCTGACAGCCAAATTATGATGATATATGAGTTTGATTTTTCAAAACTTCTGGCATCCCTGCTAAATGTATTTCAGTAATAAGGCCTTTTCAAACCCATTTCGATTGATACCCTGCGATTAACACTTCATCCAATTTATTAAATAATTTGACTGCCACTTTTTAACACATAGCACCTCTCTTCAAATATTATAAATGCTCAAACTAAAGATTTCTTAACACTCTTTCGCTTGGCACCCGTATTTTCATATTTGAAATATACTTTTGTATAAGGTAATTAAAGTCGACTTCTCAAACTGGTGGCAACCCTCTTCAAATGGATTTTAAGCTAAGACCTTTTTAAACATTCTTCCGACATAGTTATACATATTTAATCAACTGATGAATTAAGTTGAGCTAGAC
>NW_016175042.1:0-10384 GCF_001687245.7 Rhagoletis zephyria
CTTTCGCAAAGGTCTTTAACTAGTTCCAAAATCGCCCTGAAGTAATCCTGAAATGGTTCGGAAAAAGTTGTGAACTTGTCCCGAAAGGCACTTACACATATGTTAGTGTTTGGCTTCTCTTCCGATTTGTGTCGTGCGCTTGATGTTGTCACATAACAACTAGATGGAGCAGGATAATGAACTTCATTTTTTGTCATTAAGAATTGGACATATATTTTTGGTAATTTATAAACTGAACATAAATTTTCGACTATTGAAAATAAGGCACAAGGCTTTGATCATATAAAAACTAGTCACAATTTTGGTAATTTGAAAACTGGTCATCAATTTTGTGGTCACTCTAAAACATGGCATGAAGCTTGAGTCATCACATAAACGCACTAATATTTTTGGTTACGTAAACACTGGGCAGTCATTTTTGGTAATTTGAAAACAAGGCATACATTTTAGGCCTTTAAACCCTAGACATATTGAAATTGAATTAAATTGACAATTTAAAAATTGGAGATACATTGTTTGGATTTAAGTGAAAGTGGGTATAAATTTTTGGGTTTGTTAAATACTGAACATAAATTTTTTGGTCATTAAAAACTGAACATAAATTGTAGAACAATTAAAAACATGACATAGATTTTGTATGTCCCCCAATCAAAGGACCAAAAATATAAGTGATCACTTTGTAATAGACCTCAAATCGAATTACTACCGCGTTGCAGCTAAGGTCCGCATGTGTCTCTGCGCAATAGAGAACATAGCCAGGCTATGCTTCGAATGTTTGACATCGAAAAGCTAACCGGCTCTCAATCCTACATAAACAAGCAACGAATTGCAATACCGGGAGAAGATGAGGAAAGAGAGCAATTCTTTCAAAAGATGAGAATGACGATACCGATAATCGTAACGATGAAGATAGAGGAAGAAAGATTAAAATCATGTTAACTATAGAGAAAAGAATATAGATAGAAACACAGACACTCAATCTGGCAACTATTTCGGGATGTTAGAGATTTTCGGGTTTCTCGGGACTTATCCAAATAATAACTGATATTCTAATCGGTTTTTTATCGATATTTTGATCGATTTTGTTATCGAAATTTTTCCGATATTTTTGTCGATTTTTCTATTGATATTTTCGGAACTTATCGTTATAACAATCGATGTTTTTATCAATTTTGTTATCGGTATTTTTGTCGATATTGTTCTCGATATTGTAATCGATGTTTATAACGATTTTCATATCGATATTTTTTGACGATATTATTATCGATTTTGTTATCAATATAGTTATCGATTATTTATCGATTTTGTTATCGATATTTTTATCGGTATTTTGATCGATATTTTTATCGAATTTGTTATCGATTATGTTATCAATATTTTGATTGATTTTGTTATCGATATTTTTATCGATTTTGTTATCGATTCTGCTACCAACATTATTACCGATTTTGCTAGCGATATTTTCATCGAATTGGTTATCGGTTTTATTAACGATATTTTTATTGGTTTTGTCATCGATATTTTGANATAAAAATGAAGATAAAGGAAAACAGAATAACACAAATATAATTAAAACGAACAGGGGTACGGCTAGAGATCTACATGGAAAAAATACGAAAAATATAACCTTAAGCAAAAACATATGTATGTATGTACATATGTCCACATGTACATATATTGGTTATGAGACAAAATAGATATTTAACGTAAGTTTCACTTCTCCGGTGTGGCCTAGGTGCACTAATTTTTTTTAACCACATTTCTAACAGCATACTTAGTCCGTACCAAACTGATATAGTCTGATGATCACTGGACGACCAAATATTTTTTATTCAGCAAAGATGCTCAATATTTACAAAATTAATACGCGTCTTTAAGTATTAATTCATTTTAACATAGCCTATTTTAGATACTCTTTAAAAAGCTATTCGGGGCCAGGCTTGAATTACAAACTCCTGTAAGGGTCATCAGACTAGTCGAGTAATAAATAACGTTAGCTGAAAGAAAGGTAATCTGCTTTAAAAATTCTGGGATGTAAGAGTTAGCCTGTGACTGGAAAAGTTTATAAGAGCCATACATACATAGCTCTCTAGCTACCCACACATGGGTATTAAAAATGTGGTTCTACCATCAATGTATATAATTATCTCAAAATACACTCACTAATTAAGGCACTGGAGCAATTAATCTATGCACATATGTATGTATAAAACTTACAAAATTTTAATAACAATTCTCATATTTCACCATCACTACAGTATGCCACATATGTACGTTGCCATTGTGAGCTTAGGTTGCACCCCAAATCGCTACTATTTACTCACAACCGTTTGCAATGACAAAATTTCGCAGGCAATAAATAAGCTCAAATTTCTGCATCATTAACACAGATTAGAACTAACACGCGCAAAAAGAAAATATATACTGTACTACAAAGCAGATACGGATGCCGACTATTTTTAAGTATTTGTTCCACATGTCAAAAAGGGACCCATGAACGTGTAGTGGAAAATAAAGAGATGTGTGAGGAAGCTTTTAATACCACGTAAGTATGTACTACATATCTCAGAATTTCGGGACAGTAAATGAAAATTTCTAAATTATCAGTTGGGATGAACAATACAAATGCAACAAATGGCAACCAACGTTGATACGCTTGAGAAATATTTCTGCAAAGGGACCATCTAACGCAGTCATGATAATGAATTACAAATGCTCATATGTCAAGCGTTAGACCCTCATTTTGTAACTTATAAATTATATACATACATACTTAAATCCAAATGCTACCCTGCAGTGAAAAATCAAACCAGTCAGTAAAAATACTAGTTCATTAACTAGTATGCGCTAAAGCGATGGCCTACCAGTTCGGCAATTGCGAAGAACTTAAGCGTTCAGCGACATCTGCCTTTGAATCGCTAAAGCCAAAAATAAAACGCAATTATGTTACTCTTTTTCTTACAAATGTCGGCTGTGGCGTCGCTTGAAGACTACAGGTTCTCGTTCTGAGATCGCAGGTTCGAATTCGCTTGGAGGTCGTACAGATTTTTCAAATTACATCAATGTCAATACGTCAAGTCAATCTAATTATTTAAATTTAAATTTAAATAACAAATCTGAAAATCTAATTCCATTGCCGAAAAAACATAAAAATGACAATAAAAACCCTAAATAAAAAGTAAACAAAAATAAATAAATAAATAAGTAAAACATAAAAATATAAAAAATTTCCCCAGGAATTGGACCTTGGACCTCAGAAATACCACGCGAGTAAAATAGCATACTTATTCTTTTCACGGGGGATGAATTTGCAGACTATCTCATTAACTGGTATGATGCTACTAGTATTTCTACTAGTAGATGCTGATGCATAGCCGGACAATTGATATCTCCTAAGACATCGCCATGTTAAAAATACCAGTCGCTAAAATTGAAAAAGGATAGAACGTGAACTAGTTGGGATAAAACGCAAAGTGGGAGAATTCTAGTTCACAACTACATTGTAGCTTTCCCTGCAGGGTAGTGTGTACATTAGGGTGGTCCAAAAATATAGATGGGAAAAGTAAAGTTTTATGCTCTCGTTTGTTCTAGGATTGTTCTATACCGAAAATATATACCCCTATTTTTCTTATGTATGTACACTAGGGTGGTCCAAAACAGTAAAGTCGGAATTGTAAGGCTCTCATCCCCTAGGATGGTTCTATACCGTAAAAAGTACACCCCTATTCTTTTATTTTGAAATCAAAAAATATTTAGAGTTCGCTCAAAGCGCCAAAAGTTTTCCGATCGAAGATTATTGATTTTCAAGAATTCTAAATCGAAAAGTTTTTTCCCCCCATGTAAAAATACATAGAAAACTTTTGAGCGCTTTTAGCAACCTCTAAATATATTTTGATTTCAAAATAAAAGAATAGGGGTGTACTTTTTTCGATATAGAACAATCCTAGAGGGCCTATAGCCTTACAATTCCGACTTTATTGTTTTTAGACCACCCTAGTGTACATACATAAGTATGTGACCGCGAACTACTCGCGCAGAATAAACTAGATAAGACACTTTCGCTTGTTTGGTTACATAGTACATTAAGTGCATACATACGAGTGCTTATACATACATATATGAGGAAACTGTGTGTGGTCGCTAGAAATTTATTACTAAATCAAGTAGTTAATAAATCACAGACTCGCTGGAAAAAGGCTGAACTCTAGCGAAGGATGAAAAACGGAGAGAATGGAAATTTAGAAGTTCATACTCTTTGGAAATGAGTAGTCGAAGTTTGTAATATTGGTTAGACTAGAAAGTGTGGCTATAATAAAGCAGATGACGAAAAGAGCTTGAGGAGAGCAAACATACTTATATGAGCATTACTAGATATAACAAATTTATGTATTTAACTACCCCCCTCTACTTCTGCAACTCTTATGTTGTCGTTGCATCGGCACTACTAAGCCCTAACAAAATCGGCTGGTCTACCAAACCTTGTTGCACACTCAACTAACGGTAGGTTTAGGTGGTGTGCTTTTTCGAAGGAGTCGGACCAAAGGTAGAGAGGGTGTGTGCTGAATGGGTTTAAGAGGACAAGTGGGGAGATGATTGGTGTCTTGCGCGGAAATTTCACAAGCTGGACATGTGTTGGGTATGCCATGGTCGAGTCTGGGATTGTGTTCAGTCTGCTAAAATAACCCCAGTTGTGTCAGGGTTATGCGGAAGCTGAAGCTCTTCGTGTGCGGTGGGTGGGAGTTGAACTCAAATTACTACATTCACGAGTCGAGTGATTGTTCGTTCGTTGTACATCGTTGGATCAGGTGGTTGAGCGATGTAAGTCTGAATCACCAAGATTAGGTTATGCTCCTTAATTGGGACCATTTAGGCATCGCTATTTGAGTGGTGCTCCGGCAAAATAAGCCAACATCCTTATTCTGTCCGAAGTACAGAGTTTTCATAAGTCACTAACTTCATTTACTGCAACCTACTAGCATTCGGTGATCAAAAAATCGCAGTATAGTTTATTCCTCGTACTTTATTGACAACTGCGGTTGAGTGCGCAGAGAAGTAGAGCAAAGTGTCGATGGTAACCCCAAAAATTACCGCGTTATTCATCGTTGCAATAGTGTGCCTTCATCTAAGTGATACAAATTGTCGGAGGTCAGTGAAACTCTCTCTAATGGCTGAGAAATATAGAAGTTACGTAAAGGCGGGGAAAGCACACCACGCGTAGTAAACCCTTGTTTCATCCTTCTGGACTTCAAGGGTCCGAATAAGCCTTCAGAGAGCTCGCCAGTTTTTTGGATTATCCTCTTGGGGAATAAGGGACTGTTATACGCGAAGCTACCACGGATTCTTCTGAGAACTTCATAAAGCAACATTGCCTATTATGAAAGATTTCTTCGGTGTTGCCGGGTTATGCCTAATGCTACAAAGAATTGTGAAGAAGCTGTCCATAAAGAGGTGTTTGACGGCTGCTTTTAAGGAAGCCATGTGGTGCAGCTTCTTAAAACAGTGCAATCGATTCGAATATAATCTAAGGGTATGTCACCAGAAAGCTGAGAATGTTATCCTCTTTTCGTGGTGTTGTAAAGGAAGCTAATGGCAACAAAATTAAGTTCACCTGTAGAATTGGAAATCACTAAACTGGTCAGTATTTTAAATAAGACTTTTCAACACCTGCTTCGTAGAAATTTCAATCCTTGTATTCTGAATAAAATACCATTCTGTAATTGATGATAAAGTGGGAAAACCTAATTTACATGACATCACTGTTTTTTCTACTAAATCAGCAGCCGCGATATGAATATTCTTTATTACATATTGAAAGTTCCGAAAATAGCAACCAAAGCATTCGCATAGAAAACTGCAAAAATGACAATTTGTTTTTTAGCCAAAAGCAAACCAAAGCGAATACTAACTAAAATTAGTTGTTGGTATATTAACATTTACATATATATATATACATACTTCCATATAACATACATATTTACATGCGTATGCATGTCAAGCTGACTCTCTTATGTGAAGTTATAACAAAACTTTGCTGTGGGTAAAAGTTCGGCGGCCAACAAAAACAGGCTACAATGCGCCACGCGACAGCTATTGGCGGGAGTATGAATAAAAGTTTTCCGGAAAGCGCATAAATGAAGAATAAAGGGTAATAAATGTGCAGTATAAGAAATAGTAGGAGTAGAAACACAAAAGGAGTTCAACAAAAAGGCAAGGCGTTGGCGATGGCGTTGGCTACCAGCAAATGTCGACTGCGCTAGATGAAGTTATTATTGAGAATTAGTAAAAGTTTTTGGGCAATTCAGACTTACATGCACATATGTACACATTTATATACTCATATGTTCACAATGCATGTTTATGGATTGGCATGCAATGTAACGAGGCAAACCAGTGTTTATAAAAGTTGCCACAACTTACCAGAGAGATATGTAAATAATTGTCTAAAACTTGAGAAACTTTGGCGATTTGTTAAATAACTTCTAACCACAATGCGAAAATCAGCTAAATACAATGGGCTAAATGTTAAGCTGTAAGGGCTTTAAAATATCAAAATGCGAAATAAGAATATTTATTGCAGAAACTTTATTCATTTGTATTAATTGCGGGATTTGTTTGGTTTTTCCAAATTATGAGTTTTGCACATTCGGTGCCGAATGCAAGTGGTTAAAAAGTTTTCAATAAATAGTCATTGCGTAGCTTAGCGGCAACCGCTTCGGTTTTTCAATTCAATCAAAATTGACTGTCGAATTAAATTAATGATTTTAAAAATGGTCACTAAAATATTATGAGTACATACATACGCATTCAGCGGTTTCGAAGAAGAAAATACTTTTCAATTGCCTTTACAATAGCAATTACATCTAGATATAGACAAATGTACACATACATAGATGCTCAGAATGCAAAAAAGAAAGAAATTAAGCCGTTAGTATCTGTCCGTCCATAATATCTTAACGAAACTTCCTACGTGTATTTTTTTATCGTGAGACGGATGGTATTAAAACGGGCAAAATCGGACAATAACTACGCCTATCTCCCATATAACGGAAGTTTTTAGAAATATTTTAGCAACTACTGAAGCTTATTCTCTCAAAATTTCTATTTACAATACTTGGGCGAAAAATAAGATTATTATAAATTTTTGGAAAATGGGCGTAGCCCCACCCACTCATGATTACATGTGTATATCTCGGTAACCGCTTTAGCAGGTTTAGGAGAAACCTGGCACAGTTATTGGCCCTGGTGAAGCATATAAAACGGCTGAAAATTTTGCAAAAAATACGTTTATGAAAAAATTTTGGATAATGGGCATGGTACCGCCCACTTATAACTATATAAGTTTACCTCATTAAGTCTAACGAAACTTACTATCGAAGATGTTTGAAGTGAGGGTAAAGCAGCAGGGACGCCATGTAACGGTAGTTTTCGCGAAGGTGGAAAATCTATATTTAATATGTGGGCCGGGTATTTAATATTCAGCTTCGACCGAGCTTAAATTTCTTTATTTGTTTTTGATCTCAATTTACTCAGGACATATCTTAAAATAAGTTGTGTATCTGATAGATAAATAAATAGTTTATAAAAGGTCTTTCACTTTAGACAATACGTGGCAAAGCCGACTATGTGTAGCGCAGGGCTGAGTACATACGACGGGAAGGAACGTGCGAGCATATTGCCCAAACCGCCTCCCGACGATATACTTGAGGGCGGTACCGGGAGTACTTGGACTGTAGAGCATTTAGTGCGAGTTAATAGAAAGGCATGCTAAATAGTGTGGACTTACCGGTAAATGATTTCTGTCGCAGATCTCTATTATTGCCCTTCCCTAGTCGGAGCTAGAAGACGCTTATTGCAACATTACTTATTTGACCTATGCGCGGCAAGCATTCCAAAACGTTAAATTTCTGAATTAGAGCACCGGAACGAAACTATACCACAATGGATCCACTAGGCTTAAGTGTGCCTCTACCATTTACTGGGTACATGCAGAAACTTAAAGAAGCTGAAAAACGATTAAATATTGTCACACTCCTAAATATATTAAATACTCAACTACTACCAAGCGCAACGGACTATTGTACACCCGTAAAGATGCCGACTACAGGGCCACTCTGCGATCAGGTGCAACGCGAGCTATGTTTAATCGATAAAAGGAGCTGAAAGTGGGAGCGTGACTTATTACATGAAATAAAAAGATACAGAGACCGAAGTAGGTGTTTGCGACCAGTCGAAAATTTATCAACGAGTCAGGCGACTTACGAAAGATTTCAAGCGCAAGCTGAACCCCTATTAGAACAATCACTAAAAATTACTGGCCGATGCCCAGAACATAATTTAATTTTTTTTGGGGGGACACTTTTCCCCTTAGCTGAATGGTAAGCAATTTTGTGTGTTTTCCGTAAAACAACAAAGCTACTACAACTGGAAGTCCACCAGCTGAGCTACTCAGCGCCGAAGAGTATATAAGGTGCATGTATCGACTCTTGTGCAGAATATGGTTGGGTGAACGAACATTCGAGATATTCATACTTCAAATCTTGGAAAAAAACCGAGAGAAGAGGATCAACACAAAGAAGTTGGGTGCCTTTTCTGGCGACCCGGCGAAACTAATACATATGTCTTATATACATAGATCAAAACCTTCAGAAATCAGAATTATAATGTTTATTAGGGCCAGCAGTTCATTGAAAAAACATTCTGGCGCAAACTTGTAGAACTCGTAATATATAATATTCTCTCCAGGACCAGGGTTTCTGTTGCATTTGGTACATTCAATAACAAACTGGAGCTCCTTGAAATCTGAGTTCTTTAAAATACAAATAAAAGTCTTAAATTTGAAGACTGGAAAATACTTTAGAGCAAAGTATGTACGACGTATATGGTATACTTGTAAACATGCGTACATACATACATCCATATGTACGTACACACTATTCCCTGTATGGGTTTGTGTTCATGTTCGTACTCGCGCACGCTTGTCTGCATTGTGTGTATGGAAGTTAATAGTCCAGTTCGCTTAACGCTTTTCAATTTTAATTGCAATCACGTACCACGCTTTGTTTAATATTACAAAGGAGACAATGAACAAATACAAATACAAGCGAATGTAAGCGGACAGACAACTGCCAGCCTGGGTAGCTGGATTGCTTGGAAATCCAAAACAACAACAAAACAAAAAGAGCGATGAACATGACCAAATACTGCAAATAAGAAAACAAAAAAAAGAGCAACTAAAAAAGAAAAAAGGCAATGAAATGACAAAATAAAGCTGCGGCGACAACCACGGACAGAAACAAGAGCAGTAACAGTATTCAACAAATTGCAGCAAAAAACTCAAAACGAACGCCGAAAATTGAAGAAAAGGACTAAAGCAAATAAACATGCATGTAAATAAACAAGCAAACAAATGAATTGAGGAAAGGATAAGCGGACAGACGGCTGGACGAGCGGATCGCATATACCAAATGTGTCATACAAAAAAAAAAATTTAAGAAAAAAATAAAAAATAAAAATTCCAAAAAAATACAGAGCTTTACAGCAATTTGTACTTCATTTTGTTTTTTTTCAGCCCTCTTGTTAAGCCCAGTTCAGACTGGTATCTTTCATGTCTTCCATGTCTGTGTCTGAATGTATGTATGTATGTATGTGCTTGTGTGTATAGGGATTGGTGGTTCGACACCATTATTGTCTCTAAATGTCAATGGGTTTTTCAATTTCAGCAAAATTGTTGGCAGAAAATTTCTTAACCTAAACGCCATTGCAGCTGACCCTCTTGCTGTCTGTCCTTTGAGCTGTTGTTTTTTTGGTTTTGTTTATTTTTTGTTTTTTATCTACAGTCTAACTCTTTTTTTTCTACTCTTGTTTTGTATGGCTTCTGTGCAACTTCTTATTGGTTCCATTCAGCTTAGTCCATCAGTCAACTAAGTCAATTGTTTAACACTTTTCCGCAGCACACAATTCTTCTTCGGGTTATGAACGGCAGATTTTTTCACTCTACTATACATTTGATTACACTGGATCACAAATTTTAGTTTGGTTTTTGTGCTACAGACGCCACTATCCAATTTCTGTGTAGAATTGCTTGGTGACTATCGAAAATCGAGCTAATTTTTTCTATGGATACGTTTTCGAGATATTTTCAATTTACCGTTATTCAGCTTAAAACAAAATTTGGTTCCACTTAATCACGTATATCTTACGGCAATGAAAGCTAATAGAATTCCCCATAAGCGAATACTTCACTTTCCGGTAGGACTTATAGTTTCTGGCAAATCAATTGATCATTCCAGTTTTTTTTATTTTTTTGTTATTTTATGAAGAGAAATTTAAAAAATAAAATAAAATCAAGTTACTACTGAAGAAAATCGATGGATAAATAAAGAAT
>NW_016175043.1:0-260 GCF_001687245.7 Rhagoletis zephyria
AATCATAGTCTTATACGGAAATTGGAATAACTCTGGAGCCACCTATCGGCTCCATTTGTTGCAGGTGTATTTACCTTGATGTTTGTAATATGTAGTTTGAATTTGAAGCAAATCGGATAATAAATGAAGTTTTTCGGAATAATTCCACTCCTACTCCACCTACTGAAAAAAAAAACAAAATGCGTACCTCCCCTTTGAAATACCTTTAGAACAAAAGAAGAATCATTCACATTGGTTGAGAAATATAGGAGCAGTAGGGA
>NW_016175043.1:9180-10381 GCF_001687245.7 Rhagoletis zephyria
CATAAATGAAGTTTTTCGGAATAACTCCACTCCTACTCCACCTACTGAAAACAAAACAAAATGCTTACCTCCCCTTTGAAATACCTTTAGAACAAAAGAAGAATCATTCACATTGGTTGAGAAATATAGGAGCAGTAGGGAGGAACAAATTTGTATGGGATTTCGTTATCGTATTAATATATAGATAGTAGATAGTGAAACCAAAGCAGGCATTCATAGGCTTATACGGAAATTGGAATAATCTGGCTCCGGAGCCACCTATCGGGTCCATTTTTGCCAGGTGTATTTATCTTGATGTTACGGAAATTGGAATAACTTGGCTCCAGAGCCACCTATCGGGTCCATTTTTTGCAGGTTTATTTATCTTGATGTTAGAAATAAGTGCTTTGTGCTAAGTGAATTTGAAGCAAATCGGACCATAAATGAAACTTTCGGAATAACTCCACTCCTACTCCACCTACTGAAAAAACAAACAAAATGCGTACCTCCCCTTTGAAATACCTTTTGAACAAAATAAGAATCATTCACATTGGTTGAGAAATATAGGAGCAGTAGGGAGGAACAAATTTGTATGGGATTTCGTTATCGTATTAATATATAGATAGTAGATAGTGAAACCAAAGCAGGCATTCATAGGCTTATACGGAAATTGGAATAATCTGGCTCCGGAGCCACCTATCGGGTCCATTTTTGCCAGGTGTATTTATCTTGATGTTACGGAAATTGGAATAACTTGGCTCCAGAGCCACCTATCGGGTCCATTTTTTGCAGGTTTATTTATCTTGATGTTAGAAATAAGTGCTTTGTGCTAAGTGAATTTGAAGCAAATCGGACCATAAATGAAACTTTCGGAATAACTCCACTCCTAATCCACCTACTGAAAATNTCGGGTCCATTTTTTGCAGGTTTATTTATCTTGATGTTAGAAATAAGTGCTTTGTGCTAAGTGAATTTGAAGCAAATCGGACCATAAATGAAACTTTCGGAATAACTCCACTCCTACTCCACCTACTGAAAAAAACAAACAAAATGCGTACCTCCCCTTTGAAATACCTTTCGAATAAAATAAAATCATTCAAATTGGTTGAGAAACATAGGAGCAGTAGGGAGGAATAGATTTGTATGGTATTTCGTTAGCGTATTAATATAAAGACTAGAGTGCCAGTTACTGTCTAAATTCGACAGTTTTTCTAGTTTTTAG
>NW_016175044.1:0-10380 GCF_001687245.7 Rhagoletis zephyria
ATGTGCTGCGTCACAACTAACAATAACTCATTCATTACTACGCTCTCCAGTAAAATTAAGGGACAAATGTATGCACGCCACAGACGTCACTCGCTTAGTGGTACTTGCAAAGCAGAGACCCTCTGCCGCTTTCACACATTTCTTAACTTACCACTTTCCACGTTTTCCCCACATCATAGATATCTGTCAACTCCATAAATATCCGTAATGTGTTGGCACTTTCCTCATTTCTGCAATAAAAAAAATAATTATTTATTTATCGATCAAAGAAAGTAAAATTTTTGTCACTTCCGCGCTGTTCATAGCTTATGCAACTAACTGCCGGAAGTGTTAACTTTAAATGTCTTTACAAGCCTTGTCTTACTTACATTCTGCATGGCGGCTCTTGTGGCCAATTTAAGATATGCGGTATGTTCAGCGATGAAAAGAGCATGCGTATGTGTTTCATATTAAAGTCTCCGCTGTTGCTCATGACTAGCCTTTACATGAGACTTGCTAACAATCTTCTTCGGAGCATCTCATTGTGTATGTTTGCTGCGTCACGTGCTGTCATCGCGTCTTGTCGCATTGGTGTGCATTTTAAGTGCTCACATAAAATTGTATTTTATATGGATGTATGTACTATACGCGTGTACGTATTGCAATATTGCATTCTTATAGTCTGGTTTGAAAGCGTTAAAAGAAGCGAAGGAATGTAAGTGGCCACCACACATATGTATTTATGTTGAAGCATTTTTGTTCAACACACATCTTCACAGGCTGGACATAAGCACTTTAAAGCTAGAGATCTAGAGAGAAAGTACATATATAAGTATTTGCATGCAATGAAACTAAATTTTTTTTCAATAAAAACTGCGAACATACTCTACATGAAGTAACTGGTTGAAGACACTTAAAGTTGTCACGTAAAAGATAGATTGTTTGGAAGAAAGTGATGAAGAAACATAATTTAAAATTAAACTATTTATTGCCCAAAGAGCTTAAGGAGTTTTCATTTTCACTCTGCGTATGTAAGAAATTTATATGTATGGACATACACAAAAATTTCTTATAACTATCAAATGCATATCAGTTTAGCATTTCTCATTAAGTGTATACAAAGTATACATCTGAGGAGCGCAAGAACAAAAAGAAAACAGAAAAATACCGAAACACATTTATGAGCTGTCAAAGGAACACCCATTGACGTGCAATTCATCATAAAACTCTAAGGTTGCCTAAAAATTTAAGTTTTCTTAATTAGGTAGTTATTTTTGGGACTGAGAATAGTTTTCCTAGGTAAGAAAAATTTGTTTCTCAATTAAAAAAGGAGTTTTCTCCAATATATCTAATTCTCAGGGAGAACAGTTTTTTTCTTAGTGAGAACAGTTTGTTCTCATTGAGAACAGTTTTCAAAAGTGATGTCAAAAAAATCACAAATACAAACTGAAAGTAAAAAAGATTTGAAAATCTAATTTTTATCGCCGTTCTGTTAGAAAATACTAGGAATCTGAATTAGTTGATTTATTGCTTTCAGATTCGCAGACAAAGTGTAGCGTTTATATGGTGATACTTACCCAAATCAAATATTTTCAGGATATGAAATAAATATATTTTTTATCATTTCAAATCGGAGCCAAGCAGCAAGTCAGTGCCTTGGGCTCGTTGATTGTTTATTCAAAAGTAGTAGCACAATACCTGCTCTCATTTAGCCAAACTTATGTGTATTCCAGGCCATTGTAAGATTGCATGAAACTGCCTTCGAATTAATGGACCGAGATAGCTAGCCTCGAGTCGGTCTCACCGATAAATAGCGGAAGGAAGTGCATATGTATGTATGAGTCTTGGATTTGAAATAGGCGATACGAACAGCTGCTACAAGTATTCATGAGCCAAACATTTTCACATGCCCGAAATCCTCTCATATAATAATATCTGAGCATATCTAACCATGCAAATTTCTAAATGGTTATACAATGCATATGTACATATGTATATACATGTGGCATTGCCATTTATATACATACATATGTATGTACATGTATGAAACTATTGTTTTAAGGTTAATGTGGTGGCAACACTTAATTAAACTCAACTAATTATAATCATATCATTAGTTCATACATACGTTTATATATGCGCAAAAGCGCAGGCATTCCTCCATATATTTCTCATATGTTCTCCAAAAGTGTATCAACTCAATATTTGTCATTTTTGATATTGAATGTGTACTAGAAATTTTCAATATTCACACCTATGTATATTTATCCTACAGCAAAAGTGGTTGCATATTTTTCTGTGATTCGCTACAAAAAAGCAACGTATCTTCTTCATATAATCGAGATGCGCATAAAAGCAGGACTCATTCTTTTCGTACCAATGGGACATTAACGAGTTAGTACACTTTCTAAAAAAATGTTCGCATATGATTGCATTATTATGCAACATTAGCTTTTGCCCTGACAATGCTGGTTTTATGACATTTTAAGCAAGGCAAGCGCTAAAGTTCATTAAATGGCAGTATATACTTGCATACATACATGCATATTTAGTATATATGTACATATGACATGCAAGTGTCGTATGTATACTAAAATCGTTAGTTGCGCGTAATCACGAAAATCGATGCTAAATGGTGTTGAGCTTTTCATTTAGGAATGTCAGTATGTACATTGGTATTTAGTTCCTATTACAAACATTTTTTAATTTAATGGTTATTGCAACTAATGAATTACTGCCACACGGCGTATACGTAACCAGAGTTAATGCATACACAAGGGAAATTAAAAACGAAAATTAATCTTTGGTAAATCAAGCAATTTTTTAGTCAATTTAAGGTGAATTAAGCTAGATGACAGCAACGGTTTTTTTTAGAGGAAAAATAATTTGCTGATACTTTTATTCAACCTTGCCAGACATCATTAGCAACAGAGAAAACGCTTTTTTGGATTTGCATACCAAATGGCCGAAACTTTTTAAAATCGCACAATAACCACGCCCACATCCCATATAACGGTAATTTTGAGAAATACGAAATCTTCGATAAATCAGTAAATATTGAAGCTAATTTATTCAAGATTGATGTTTGCAAGAATTCTTTACCAAGAAACACGCTTGTGATAAACTTTTTGAAAATGGGCGTGGCACCGCCCACTTATGATCGCATATATGTATGTATCTCGGTTACTGTTCTACCAATTTGTACCAAACTCGGTGTGGTTATTGCGCTTGTCACATAAAAGCAAAACGTTGAAAATTATTGAAATCGGACTAAAATTACGGCCGCATTTCATGTAACGGTAAATTTCAGAAATGCTTGAAACTGCAATATCTCGAAATTTAAGGACGCTAATTTACTCAAAATTGATACAGCCCGGCTTACCATCTAGCGATAACTTTCGGAAAGGTGAAAAACATATATTTAATACTTGCGCCGGGTATTTAATGTTCGGCTCCGCCGTGGAAGCAGGAAATAATGTTACTTATTCTCCACATGGTATGTACATGGCGTATGAGTAACATTTTCAAAATTTGATTTTTTTTTTCATTAGCAATGCAAACTTAAAATAAAAATATTTTGTGAAAATGTACTGCTCAGGAAAAATGGTATAAAGATCTGTAATCGATGACTTAAAATTAAGTTTATGTGTCTCGGCGTTTTTGTGTTATAATGGGAAACCATCCCTAAGTACTTGGATTATCGCCTTTGGTTCTCCGACCTTCCACAACTCCATTTCATTTCAAGCCAATTAAGGCAAGTTGTTTTCCAACGCCAGAAGAAAATTGATTTAGGTATATCTTAAATTACAACCAAATTTTTATTAATGATTGATTTGATTCAAGGGTATTAAGTTCTAATGATTCCTAATATAAAATATTTAATCAAACAAAGAACACCATTAATATTCTAAACAATGTCTAAAATACACATAAACGATTTACTAACAGAAGGTTGCCAGGTCGTATGAGCAACCACACTCATCGCTGGTATGCATAAATCTGATAAAATATTTATTACATACATATGTGCTTATTTTGCAAGCACAAGCAATCAATCACACATTCTAATGCAAATGTTAAACCGTGCTCCGATATATTTTCTCACACAATTTTTTTTTCTTCACTTTTGCATTTTCAGCACAGCGAAAATCAAATGCGTTCCTCGATGTGCCGGCAATGCATCATTTGCGTGTCAGCGACGATGACGAAGATTTGGATCGTTTGCGCACATTCAGTGCTTCCAAAGGCGGTGAGTAAGCAAAAAGACAAAAAAACAAAAACAAAAACAAAATTGCAAAAAAACAACATCTTACAAATCGTTTTATACGCAAACATACTTACATACTTACTTAAGTATTGTTGCATAAGCAACTATAATGTTGTTGGCACTAATGGTGCTGCAGTGATAAAAACTATCAACTACTGCTATTATTCAAAAAGTGTTTTGTGCAAATTGATTTACGACATTTATTTGCTGCTGCACAGCGACCCGAATGCAAATCGACGACAAATATTAAGTGAATAAAGTAGCCAAGGGGCGTTCGAGCGCTTGCTTGTCTCGACACACTGAAAAGGAGCTGTGAAAATACTTTGTTGTGTAAATACGAGTACATATATACATACATACTTATAATGACAAAGCTTTTAGGTATCACTTAACGCAATCTAATTGTTGACCAAAGGCCATTTGGAAATTTGAGGTAGCCAACAAAGAAAAAGAGCTAATGGGTTACAGTGTGATAAAAGCTTCACTGAAGAGTTGAAAGAGCTTGAAAATGTAGCTGATGGATGATAGTGGCTGTTGAAAGTTTCAGCAAAAGCACTCCCGCAAATTTAGTTGATTGAAAAGGGCATTCAACAGTTTACGTAGTAATGATTTGTAAAAGAGAAACTCAACAAATTAAATAAAGCAATGATACACCTCTATGCACTTTGACATTTGATACATTGAATGGCATGAAATACAAATGTTGATATGTTCGATAGTATTGCGTGAATGGGAAGTAGGTGAAAGAGGAGGTCAGAAATGTATGTATGTGGTGTGCATAGATATCAGTGGAAATTGTATAAATGTACTTTGAAGCTCAGTGTGCATTGGGAGAAGGCAAAATGATTGCCGGTAAGGAATAAAAAGGATAAAAGAGGAAAAATAGCAGACACAGAAATGTGAGAATGGGAGTGGGAAATCATACAAGCATATTTTCGTGTGCAATGACTGATCTGCTTCCAGTACACAATTTCATAAGATCAAGTTTTGATGTATAGTTGGAAATATTGGTAAAAAAAAAATTTTACCTAAACATGTAAACTTTTTTATAAATGCACAGATTTAGGATTGTTTTTTGTATTGGAATTTTACTTTTTTTACTCTAAATGGTACCGAAAATTTTTTGGAAAAACAATAAGCTTCAATAAAGAAGAATAGTACTTGAATAAGAGAAGAGTTCTTATATTAGTACTTAAATCCTGGGTTAGACTTTTTTAATATCACAAAGTAACTTCACCGCCCAAGAATAGTTCAGTAAAAATACACAAGTGAAAACTAGAAAGTGGGAAAAGTTTCTTTAATGTGAACCGTTTAATAATTAAAATTTTTATAACCTTCTAATCGCTATCTGAAATTAAAGCTATTTTTAGAGTGACAATGGAAATTTTAACAGCTGGGAATAGATATATTTGAGACCACTTTTAAAAGTGAAATACCTAGCGCGCTTAAATGGTAATATTTTCAAAAATCTTAAGTGCGTTTAATTTCATAAGTTCGGATGGTGTGGACGTTGTCTTAGTTCATCTTTCAACTTGAAGTGGTCGGAGACGATTCTTGTAGCAATGATAGCTCCAACCGTTCGCAAACTAGCCTTTTCTGCCCAGGTATCTTCCGGACAACACCGAAATACCCATTTAGGCGTGAGCTAAATTTTAATGGTGAATCAAGGTACCCTAGCCGACAATAAATTACAAAGTTAAAAACAAAATTTTATAGATATTTAAACAACTGCTTTGAAAAAGTAACACAAAAAGTAAAGTTTCTTCGAGATGATGACTCTGGTGGATTCAGAAGAGGGTATATGATAATAATATTAGGTGTTAGTACTCTACATTTCTCGCAGTGCACTGAAATTTTTTTGTAGATTTTGTATTAACGTCGTTTAGACATTAGTATTTTCAGGTGATGTACATTTTCAAATTGTAAAACAGTTTTTAAGATGGGAACAGTTTTCAAACTGGGAATAGTTTTTTAATGAAATCCCTTTTCATAAAATATGACTATAAAATTAAAACCAAACTTTTTATAAAGCGAAATCAGTTAAAAAATTTGAGGAAAATATTTTGCTTTAACAATATACCTATGTATCTGACGCGATTTAAATAACTCCAAGTACACTTGAAAATTTTCTTAATAATACTTCGCACGGTGACACCTTGCATTCCAATAATTTAGCCCAGCATTCGCTGAGCTGAGTATTTAGTTGCCCATATTTCCCGACAGACTAAATGTGGGCTACGGAGCCGCCACACCTTTTTTTAAACGTCTAACTATCGGCGTAAATTTTCTTACCTTTATGGCGGCAACCGTTGCTTGGAAAACCCTGTAATGATTTTAAAGCCCAAAATTTGACATTTATGGAGAGTTTGTCGCAGAGTACGTACCCCTTTACACCTTCATCCAACTTGGAGCCATCCATGAATAAATCTACTTCGCCCTGAGTATACAAATTTTACTACTTCCAGTCTTCCTTTGATCGAATATGAATGTTTAATGATGAACTAAACGTTTTTTGAGATCTTGATGTGCCTGTATATGTTAACNCCGAAATAGCTATCACTTCTACCATTTTTTCAAATTGTTGATGCTTTTCCACAATAAATTTTTCATTTAAAAATGGCCTCGAGCTCATTATAAAATTGTTGAATATGTATATGTTAACTATTGATTTTTTTATGTATGTATACATAGTGGCTATTCATGAAGAATTAAATTTTTGATATCTCTATAGTTAAAGTAAGATCAATTTTCAGTGATTCTCAGAAACAAAAGTCTCATTTTTTTCTAATTAATGATACATACCCTAACTCTTGTTAGTGGTGCACTGTGAACGCAGCCTTGTGTGCGTTTTATTCTCCGAATTTACTCACAAAAATCGTAAACTCATTTCGAAAACATGGAAATATGAGATTCTAAACAAAAATTGTAAGTAGTACTTCACCCGAATTTTACACACTCTGCTATTAAAATTTGTTCACATAAAATACTATGCTAGGCTATACAATCTGCGTAATACATATTTACTTTGAAGAAATTGTATTTGTACTTTCACTAACATTGCACGACTATGCCTATAGGCACATTTAGTATATTTTTATTATTTTTTACTTACAAAAAGAAGAATAAATTGTGAAAGAAAAGGGCATAAATAACTAAATAAATCTATATATGTAGATACAACCCCTATACATAAAAATAATTTATGTGGAAAATATAAACATACAAAGTAATGATTATATTCAACTACAAAAGCTAAAATAACAACTACTACATAGGCTTAGTCCTACTACAACTACCCACAAGCATATTGTGTGTAAATGTCAAGCTGCTTGAAAAGTCAGCTTAAACTATGCCAAGTGCGACTTTGAAGGGTATTCAAGTAAGTGTACTTGCCGTTACATTCCTTGCACCCACAACCGCAACCAAATGCTCCATCAATTCAGTCCGACATCCGACATCCGACAAGCGACAAGCCTATACAACAAACGAAGCATAAAACGAACTATCGCCGCAAAAATAAGTCAAAACGGAAACGGAATGGCATGGAGGAGGGGTATACATACATGTGGTACATAGATAAAACTACGACAATGGCAGCACCTTGTACTGTGTACGAGTGACAGAGGTAGTGACAATCAGACGGCTGGAATATCTGAACCTTCTATAGTCTACTTTTATAGGTACTTATATACATACATACATTTGCACACATCTATGTATTAGTACGTAGTTTTATAAAATATGTATAAATATATGAGCGTAAATACTTTGCCAGGGTCTAGGCTCTTTTGCTCGTTTGTCGCTACAATTATTTTCCCTTTTTCTTTTACTTTTTTATTCAATACTCGTACAAAAGTTCTCAAAACAGTATAAAGTATTTTGAGTCGTAATTTTTCCTTTTTTTTGTCGTCCCAGTGCTGCAATGCAACAAAGTGTCTTAACCTTGCTCAGAGGTTATCATTTGTGGATGTACACTTTTAAATGCATGAGTGGCTATTATGTGGAATATCTCTATGTAGGAATGAACTTGAAATTTATATATATAAGACTTTTTGTATGTATGTATGTCAAATTCGTTTTTCAATAAACTTGAAATGCCTTAATTAGCTGTCTGTGGAAAAAATTAATATTTCAATAAGGTAAAGGTACTAATTTTTGCAAAAAAAAAAACAGTGTTGCAATGCACTTTGAGTTAAATTATACATATGTGTGTGTGTATACGTAGTGTGTAAGTTAGATGAGATCGTGGTACCCCTTCTTGCTGGCTGTGATTTAACTTATTTTACAAAATATTACATTACAATTGTTGTATAACAAACTCCTTAAGTTTTTTGAGCAGAAATATTCCAAAATTCACTGGCCACTAGTATGTATATTCTGTGTAGAGAAAATTTATTAACGGAGACCGGAGATAACAAATTAAGTTCTCAAATTAGCATCAATATATATATGTATATATTCTTTAACATTTTTACACCGCGACGCTTAAAATAGGCTTCTTCTTTTCAAGCGACTTTTTATATCTGATTTAAGAAAGCAAAAAAACTGAAAATGTTTGACGCTACGCAAACCAAAGCCCCGAAATATTAAAAAAAAATGAAAGGACAGACTGAGTAACAACACAGGCCTGCGAATTTTAACTTTTCTTCCACTCTTCCAATAATTATGAAATTTTTTCAAAAATTTAGATTTGTTAAATGAAATTACATTTTTCGCTTTTCTAGCACATCGAGACTTATTTTTATTGATGATAAATGCATTTTAAATTGTTTAGCAATTTGCATGAAGAACCAATAATTGATTTATTTAGAATTGAGTTTTTACTAAAAAAAATCAACAGTGTTAGTAAGAAATACCCGTAAAAAAACTACGTAAATCAGAAAATCGTACATATGTAATTGGGAACTTACAAAAGATAAAAGTATTTTTCTCGAAAAATTGTGTGATGAAATTTTTTTATTATTTTTTGGTAGCATAGTACCTAATAACTACAAAATCGCTAATTTGTTTTTTAAGGAAAAAACCAAGCAGACCTTTTTTATGAGATAACTGATGACATGCTTATCTTTAAATTTTTAATGATTTTCATGGAAAAAAACAAAAACTAATTAATTTTTAATTAAACCTTTATTTGAAAACCCAACAGTATTATTTAAAAATAAACAAGCGGTAAAGCCATGAAAAATTAAGAAAGTAATTTTCTCGAAAAATTTTCGTGATGGAATTTTTTAAGATTTTTGTTGCCATAGCTTACTTGCTACATAAAACTTGCCTAATCTGCTAATTGGTTTTTAGGGGACAAACCATCGCAGGCCTGTTTAATTTAAGAACTATGTAAATTTTTACGTCATTTCTCCTGAATGTAACGATATTTTTCGGTAAAATTGCGCCCGCTATTCCCACTTAATTTTGCGCAGCTGCTTAATATTTGTTAAAAAACAAAAATTAGGAATCGTTAAAAATTAGTGAAAATGTGACTTTTTATATAATTCATACAATGAATAATTTTCTGTCATCAAAATTCCGAAAAAAAATTAAGAAACGAAAATTTAAATTTTTTCCACTTTCAAAATATTTTTGTTTACTAAAGTACACTTATAATATCAATTCGTATATTAAAATCTAAAATAGTCTACGTGAAGAGCCTTGAGCTTTTAGAATAAGGAATTCACCGACCTCCTTTAACGATGTGGCTGAAAATCCAAAGACTTCTTGATGTCTTATAGTCCCCTTACAAATAATCTTTTCGTTCGCAGTGTTTCTTGTTCTGCTAAATCCAATTGATCAACTCACTTCGGTGCCAAAAATAAAGTATACTGATCTCCTTTATCTTACGGCTGCTATTGCTTGAAATTTCTAGCCTTAAATGGTCATACGCCTAGGTTTAGTGTTTCATCACCCACACATTAAAACTCGAAATTTATTCGAATTTTGTAATCTTCAAGCTTAAGCCCCACAAAGTGCTTATTGGATTAGGATAATTTATTTGCATATATCGATTTGAGTTGTTTAACGCCAACCCAGACGTTTAATGCCACTTATGTGGGTATATATAAAGCTCCATAGAAAATAGAAACAAAAAAAAAAAAAAAACACCAACACTTCATTAGCAATGTTTGTCACGTTGGAAACTT
>NW_016175045.1:0-10380 GCF_001687245.7 Rhagoletis zephyria
AGTCCGGGAAAAATATTGTCGTTCCCCTGATCACAGGACCTCCTGGACAGAGATTCCGGATTCCTTCAACTTTTCGAACTTTTTGGAAAAAAGTCCAATAATGACTGAAAAATTCGAGCTTCTAGTAATAACTGTTGAACTTGGCCAAATATTCTTTAAGTCCGAAATAAAAGTCCTTTCGTAATAATAAACAAATCGCCTATCCGAATTAAACAAACTTGGTATCAACTGAAAAAACTATACATAAATAGGTGGCAACCTTCATTTAGATATTTCTGTTTGACAGCTATTCAGGCCTCTTCCATTTGATACCAAATTGTTTGATTTGGATAAGCAGTTTGTTTATCCAGTTATTACTGGACTAAACAAATAAAAGTCCGTGTTAACCGATTATTTTATTTCAAATAAAATAAAAGTCCAATGATAACTTTTTTCTAGGGACTTTTATTATACAAGTTACAAAAGTCCGGGTCCCTGTATGAAACCCCTCCTTCCCAAGACGAGCCGCCTGATAACCGTATTTTTATAGAACTCGTGTGTGTTTGAATTTAATTCAACTTTTCAAACAGGTGGCAACCTTCTTCAAAACACACAAAGCAGGACGAACAGGTATTGAAAATGCCCTTTTAATTAATTTTATTTTTTTAGTTAATAGAGTAAGAAGACGAATTTCGAGGATGTGGTCTAGTGTAGATTAGTCCTTAACATATATTTTTTTTTCACAAAAGGGATTGTAAAATTTCAAGTGTTCACTAAACGAGATTAATTTATAAATTATTAAAAATCATTTCGGTGTGCCTTGATAGGCCATAATATCTCTCACTTGTTTTCTCGGGTATTGTTCCAAAGTACTCCTAACTACTTCCGCACAAACGACGCTTTTTCGCCTAGAACTCATAAATGGCATTATGAACGGGAATTGCTAGCACTCCTGCAGCTACAATGCCATAACAACCCGCTTGAGCCACCAGACCAATTGCATATTGGCGACGATGAAATTTAGTTTTTCGTTATTCGTTAGGTTTTTGAACATTCTTTAGATGGCGGAATATATGTATGTATGTACATAACATAGATACGTATGTATATAACTAGATGTAAGTCAAGTCCTTGTAGCATTACTTACTTATTGAAAATGTTGCTAGTGAAACTGTTATAAAACTGAACACCGTTAGACCAACAGCCAGACCGATGCGCGTGCTGTTAAATGTCAACGAAAAATTATGCGAATTATTTTCAAATTGTATCAACTTACTGCACCCAAAATGGCATAAATGGCGCCAGCAATTTCACTAGAAATGATGGAGTAATATCAGCTATCAGCACCGCACAGGTGGACATTTTATTGCACTGGCGTCGTTCGCATGTACATGGTCCTAGAAACAACACATTTGCCATTTTAAGTTCTCTGGGAATATTTATCTGTATTCAGTCTTTTCAATTAAGCTAATACTTACTACATTTTCAAATTTTGAAATGATATCATGTGCCGCGGTTAACATCACCACATAACCATAGTTGTTGCATAAGCCGAGTATCCAATAGACCGTAAGGTCACGCCGTAGACCCCTATCCTTATCCTGGTTCAGATGCTGCGTCGGCCATGCGATTAAAGGAGAAATCATTATATTACCTTCAAAAATTGCTCGCTATTGTAATCCGGCATCTAAAGAAATACTAAAGCGCGGATTTTATGCAGGAAAGTATGTATCTATAAACTTTAATTGAATTTCGATAAAGGTTTATAGGGGGTGGTCTCAAAAGTACCCGGTGTAACCTAGAGATGGCGATGGTTATTGAAAAAATATCACTGTGTTAAAAAGTACACAATCTATAAAGCATATGTTTCAAGTTTGAAGATGCCACGTTGTTGAGTATATGCTTGGCAGCCGTCAAAAACGAACTAATGACCTGGCAAGGAAAGGCATCCTTGAGACGTTATCACCGGGTATAAAGCAGCTGGGGATACCTCGGCCCTCTTGTACGCTCATCGAGTGTTGGGCTTAAACTAAGACATGCGCAACTATATGATCTTTCTGGCCTGGGTAGGACCGGGGGCAGTCAAAGCCTATGCTTACAAAGCCTCAGCTCTCGCTTTTGGTGGGTGTTCCGCTCGGCCATTGTGGGATTGATATTCACGCGGTAAGTTTGGGAGTCCTATATGAACCTTCCTGTATCAGCTATTAAAAGGATGATGAGGTGGAATAATCTCAAGACTTTCGATTAGACGGACCAGCCTTCGCGGGGCTATGGTGTAAACATTTTGGCTCGCACTTCCTGACTATCCCCGAGGAGCTCTCAGGCATTGAAATTACCAGCATTCGTAGTTACGTGCTAACCTACGTGCTAACGTAACCTAATCTAGATTCGCTTGCGAATTCTTCCTTTTTATTCTTGTAGTCCTGTTACGTAGATCACCAGATCGTTTGTATAGTATAGTAGGAAGAGGAGTTCGTCTATACTAAGTAAATTCAGTAATTTAAAATCACAAAATTTTCAACAACCACTGGAAATAGTTAAACATGGACTACTAGAATGTTTAGTACTGCGTCAGAACATAAATGATATCACATCATATGTACATATTAATTTTTCTCCCACACGATCTTATTCCACTCATAACTTTTAATCACAGAAACAACCGCGATTTTAGACCAAACAAATTTCCGAAAGTAAACAAAACATATTTAATCGTTAGCTTATGACTTTGCCCCCTCTTGGTCAGAAAACACTCTTTACAAACGGCTATTGTTTAAAAATTATAAGAGATACATATTTCTGCCCTTAGCTCGAAAAAGTAAGATCTGAATTTTTTACTTCCAGATTAAAATCTCTCATGAGCCAATTAATCAACAACTTAACATCTCAGAGCTACATTTCTAACATTAGTGTGTAGGTGCAAACATACATACGTGCTTATCAGCAAAGCTCTCACTTCTAAGCTTTTAAGCCGCAAAATTGGCGCTAAGCATTAAAATTCGATCAATAGAGCAATCAGTCGTAGTCGAGTAGCCAGTGGTATCAAGTGTCTACTATACACCTAAGTGGCTAATGACCTAAAACCAATACTGATAATATTATAAATGTACTTATGTACATATTAAACTAAATCTCGGATAAGTAAAGTACGAATACGTCACCGCGATTTGCTATGTTTTGGCTTATATTGAAATACCTGCTCGGTTACGCGCTAATCAGCTTTGATGTAATAATCAATAATCATCTAGCGGCTGCTGATGCCACAGTGGAGCAAGATGGCGAGAAACCGCATATAATTTTCATACTAGCTGATGATTTGGTAAGTAATTTAGTGACAGCAAGTAGAAATAAGTATTAAAGGAGTGTCAACAGAGGGTACTTGTAGTGTTTAGGCATACCGAACAAAGTTGCAGCCAACTTCAAATTGAAGCATCATCATTTAACAGCATTTCTTCGTTCGACGACTATGTCAATTTTTGTGCCTTGAAAACTCGATTCGCGGGAAGCATCGGTATTTTGCTTACATCGGAAGAAAAGTGCAACAGGAAGTTTTCGGCTGCTGTGCGAGGCTTACCGAAAGCATGCTCCATAAATTTCTACCCATCAGTACTGGTTTCGACGTTTCAAAAGCCACGACATCAACGTTTGTAAACGCCGAATTGGAGGCAAATTTGGACAAAGACACGTGCCAAACCTTGTGTGGCAATATTAGAGGTCAGTCAACCAGGCATTTCATTGCGATTGCAAGCCATTGTTGCCTCAAATGCTCGTTCGAGGTCGTTTTTTAACGAAAAATTTATTCATTGCCACAATCCAAGGCGCCAGAAGGCATATCGATGCCAAAGCCAAATATTCAATGGCAGCAAGGTAATGTTCTCAATTTGGTGAAACCAAAAGGGAGTCCTGTATCATGATCTTCTGAAAGGTGGTCAGTCGATCGACAACATATGATGCATTTGAAGCAGATGTGAATCACTGATCTTTTACCACGACAATGCTCGGGCATAAGCACACGTTGTCAAAACTTATTTCGAAGGTACCGGATGGGAAGTCATAACCCACCCGCCTTACAAACCCAGACTTTGCACCATCAGACTACCATTTGTTGCGGTCGATGCAGAATTCCCTTACGGTTCTTTGTCTCTAAAGACGAGCAGGTTGATTGATGCGGAATCCATGCATTGGCAGAAAAGTGGGGAAAAGTCATAGCTGGCGATGGGCAATACATTCAATGTTTGGTCTACAGTTGTGGGACTGCAAGATCTGCTCAAGTACCGAAAAGCGGACAGGGTTTTTAAAAGAACTGAGGGTTTCAGACTTACAAGAATAAGCTGAATAAAATGTAGGCTAACTTTTGACTTAAGTCCAAAAAATGTCTAAACTAAGTTAAGTTGAGTTGTAAAAACCAGCCCTGTGTGTAGTTCATACGACAAGAAACTTACTGATTTCTTTCTATCTTCAAGATGAACAGACTTAAGACTTCTTGTGGGATTGAAAACAGGGCATTATTTGCTATCAGCACATGCGTTTAAATTAGGTCTTATAGAAGACAAAAAGTAACTGTGGAGCTAATTACCAAAGGAACGGCGATATTCTTTAACATTGTGTTAAAGCACTGTTTCATGGGTCGTAAACGTGTCTGGCAACGCTACGGGTATTCTATTTGTCTATGCGAGACGTCTTAAGGTCAGCCAGCATAACCTAACCTAACTTACTTGTATACACAATATGTATGCCGTAAAAATCAACAGCCTAAGTAGTATTAAATAGATTTGTAGCTACGGAGTTTTAAGCATGCTTTTCTATATTATTTTACACCTTCTAGGGCTTCGATGACATTAGCTTTCACGGCTCGCGGGAATTTCTCACACCCAATATCGATGCGCTCGGATATCATGGTAAAATATTGGAACATCTGTATGCGCCAGCTATCTGTACACCATCGCGTGGAGCGCTCATGACTGGCCGGTATCCGATACACACAGGTCTGGAGTGATTTTGCGGAAACAATTCTAAATCCACTCTCACAAGCTTGTTTTTATACACAGGGACACAACATTTTGTTATTAGCAACGAAGAACCATGGGGATTGCCGACAAATATTACTATGTTACCAGAAATCTTTCAAAAAGCTGGCTACTCCACTAATTTGGTGGGTAAGTGGCATTTGGGTTTTGCAAAACGTGAATTCACGCCCACTCATAGAGGTTTCGATTATCACTATGGCTATTGGGGTGGCTTTGTAGACTACTATCAGCGACGCAGTCTCATGCCGGTAGGTTGGCATTATAGAGAGAATACTGTATAGAGAGTCTCAGAGTTATTAATAAGCTCACCTTCTGTCGCAGGTACCCGGCTACTCTATGGGCTATGATTTTCGTCGCAATATGGAGCTGGAATGTGCAGAACGTGGCACATATGCAACGGATCTTTTCACGCGTGAAGCTGAGCGTATAATACTGGCGAATAATAATACAAAGCCGCTTTTGCTCGTTTTGAGTCATTTGGCAGTGCATACGGGTAATTCGGATGATCCCTTGCAGGCGCCAGAGGAAGAAATTGCAAAATTTCAATACATCAAGGATCCTAACAGGCGAACTTATGCGGGTAAGTAGATGCAATGAATGACGTTAGCATAACGCTGTAAACTAGGCTGTGTGAAGTTGACACCTCATAATTAGAACTTTAGAACGAACTGTATCAGGTTCGTTTGTCCCAGGTTAGCGCAAACTTTTCTTTCGTTAGCTCAACCTGGGTTCGAAATTTTTAACAAATTTGTTCTTGAGTACTAAAAGGTTTCTATGGCGAAGAAACTTTATTTATGCCAATGCAACGACATAAATAATATTTAGTATCGAAAACAATAGCGATTAATCTATCTATCAATATATCGAAAAATGTATAGAAAATGGTATCGACAAATTTTATAAATTTAACGAAAAAACCGTTGAAAAATTTACGTAAATAGCAACAATTTTTAAAATACATATTTTGGTGACGGCACCATAACCAAATGTGATTCTATGTATGTATATACTAAGTATAACTATTTCCTTTCACAATCCACAGCCATGGTCTCACGCCTGGATCAAAGCGTAGGACGTATTATACAAACGCTCGAAAAGGCCAATATGCTCAAGAACTCCATAGTGATATTCCACTCTGATAACGGTGGACCTTCGGTTGGACTGTTTGCAAACTCTGCTTCCAACTTTCCATTGAGAGGGGTACAAAAATTTTCTTTCCCAACCCAAGTACACTAACCATTACTAAAATACCTTTCCTTGCATCTTTTCACAGCAAAAAAACACTCCGTGGGAGGGTGGTCGTGCGTGTAGCTGGCGCCATTTGGAGTCCTCTCATGCGTGAACGTGCCTCACTCTTTCATCCAACAATGTACATTGGGGATTGGTTACCCACGCTAGCTGCTGCTGCCAACATACCATTGAATCGCTCTGCGCTGCCGCTTGGATGGCATCAATTTATGGCCAGCGCTTAGTGGCGATTCCTCTAATCACAGTCAACCGAAAAAAAATCGTGAAATAGTGCACTTTCTTGATGATATATGGCACGTGGATCGCTTTCCAGCAAGGCGATTGGAAATATGTGAAAGGTACCACTTCAGCGGGACGCCTCGATAATCTGCTCACCTATCGCGAGCTCGTCGACACTGATCCGCGTAGTTTAGACTACTTCGCGGCAGTGGAAAATTCAACAACCTCGCAAGTATTGCGTAAATATGACGAATCACAGCTGCGCGCGAGCAGGTAGAGCAGCTACGTATGAGGCTACAATACGCTGCGGCACGGGCGTGCAACGTAGCTGTAATGCACTTCTTGAGGAGTGTCTCTACAATGTGGCTGTGGATCCGTGTGAACGGAATAATTTAGCTGCCTCGCGTGAGTATAGCGATGTGCTGGCACGCATGCGCAGAGCGTGTACGGCAGCATAGACGCACCGCTTGGCCACCGGGCAACCAGAAGGGGTATTTCGAGTATAGTCCCTCGCATCATCGCTGCGCTTGGACGAATTTCTTGGAGGAATCTACCAGTGAAGGTGAGTAGACGTGGTACAGGGAGGGAATATTAAATATGTAAATTTCTATTACATTTGTTAAATTTTCAGATTCTTTCGATTGTGGCCTTTATGGAATGCCGTGCGAACTAGATAGTTAAAATAAAATTGCATATGGATTATCCAAATATACTTAACTGTCATAGTCATCGAAATAAAGTTTTCCACGGACTTCCGAGTTTCTAGAGTACGAGAAATGCAAAAAATATGTGTTTTTGTTGTTGTTTGTTTGATTACCTTCGCATTGCCTAAGTTAAATGAACATAAATGAAGGTGAAAAACTTGAACCCACAGAACGAAAAGCTACACTGAAAATGGAATAACGCCAAAACAGGTTTGTCTCCAAACCAAGCAAGGGATTACGGATATTCGGTCCAAAATAAAACAAACAAGATTATTGTTTAAAATATTTTCAAAAAACACGCAGTATAAGAAAAAAATTAAAGCACCCGATTAACTCTAATTGATGCGGAGCGATCAAATTTCGCCACGCTTATGGTCACTCGACAAAGCAGAGAGTCGGTTTCGTGTTCAATAAAAAGTAGTGAAGAACAGAATGTGGGATTCTGAAACCGGAAAGATCTTTTAAAATGCAAGAAGAGTTTCTAATGCAGAATTATTTCGATAGTAGAGTTGCAATGAATGGATCTCCAACTTTCCCATATAAAGATACATGGAAAACTTTGAGCGCTATGTGCGACCTCCAAATATTTTTTGATTTCAAAATAAAAAATAGGGGTATACTTTTTCGATATAGAACAATCCTATTGGGTGAGAGCATTACAATTCCGACTTTACTATTTTTGGACCACCCTAATGTACGTATACAACATTTTTTCCCAAAATCCGCAACGCTTTGGAGAAATACATTTTCATTAAAAAATATTGTATTTTATCCTCATACAACCTCAGCCGTTAGTTGCGCAGCATGGAAATATATACTAGCAATTTTCGGACACTGAAACTCTATTCAGGATAAATAAATGACCCAAAAATATGGGAGCAAAAATAGAACCCCTAAAGTTCACTTTCATGCGAATCAAAAAATTTAGAATTTTTTATGCACCTGTAAAGAATAATTTACACTGAAAATATTCCCCCAAAACTGGAAAATTTTCCTTGAAATTTTTACTGGTTTTCCTGAACTTCTTTTCGAGTTTTGCAGTTTATTGCCTTTCAGGAAATACGCGAAGCCTTAATATTTTCGAATCATACGAAAAACGAAAGCAAGCCTGGTTCCCAGTATAGTCGGGTCTGCGTAACCGGAATGTCACAGACTTATATCTGGCCAAAGGCTGTCACTTAAGCATCATTCCCCAAAAATAATAACAACAACATCAGGAATAGTGCCTTGCGTAAAAGGATATTATAAGCGTTTTTCGCAAGTAGAACATAAATGTTAGACCCTTGTAATTTATATGTGATCTTGTGAACATTGTTCCTACCTTTTTCCTTTTTCGCGTCTGTAAACTTAACTTTATACGGCAGTTGCGATACCGAGAATACATTGAATATCTCTCGCACGTCTTTACAGCAAAGACAAATGAAATATAGCGACGAAATATTTATATAAAACAAGAAGTGCTGTTTTTTTACTCAGACCAATTTTTTAAAAGAGAATAACATTTTTTTGTTTATTTTTTTTTTAGACTCAAAAGCTCATAGGGAGTAACAACAGTACCAGAAGTGACTGCGAATTACCACTACTTGTTGAAAGTTTAAATATTTTTATATATGCGTACCCACGGTCTCAAGAAATCTCAAAAGACCAAAATGGCAAATTCGGTTAACCCTCTAAGGCCATAAGTTTATCAAAAATCAATACTGGAATTCTAAATTGTGACCCATCCAGAGCTAAGTAATCTAATTCGGATGTAGGAAAAATTAATTTGTGTAAAAAAATAACTTTCTAATAGAGTTCATTTTTTCAACTAGAAACAAATTTTTTTCGCCAATTTTTCTTTGTAAAAATTTTTTTATGAAACTCATTATTTATGCCTCGAATTCTTAATTTTATCCAAAACAAGTTTTTCTAATTTTGTTCCATAAAGGAATCCTTTTCTGATCTAAAATAATTTATTCCAAAATAGAAAATATTCTTTCTTATGTATGGTAAATATTTCAAAATTTTGGTAGATTTTATTTTTCTAAACAATATTTTACTTACATAATATTTTTCTTAAAATGTTTTCCCTAAAAACTACACTTTCTTCTGGAATTTTCGTCCCAAATATTTTTTTTTACTTATTCCAAAAAATAATTATTCTTGAAAGAAATAATTTTACTGGTTTTTTTTTCAAAAAAAAAACTTTGTGCCTGATGATAACTTACTTTCTTCTTCTATTTTTGCTATATTAGTTTTTCGTAAAAAACTATTTTTTGCGCAAAATAAAATTTCTGAAAAACAATTTTTCCAAAGAAATTCAATATTTCAAAAAAGAAATGTTTTTATGATAAATTTTTTCTAATTTTGTTAAAAATATATATTATGTCTAATAAAAATATATGTATAGAAAAAATAATACTACTAAAACCCAAAAATATATAAACCAAAATCCGATCAGCTATACATAAAAATTGCCAGTTGAACTAATTTCTTGTTCGTGTTCTTTTTTGGATATTTACCAATTTCAGAAAGAATCGTTCGTTACTCGCCTGCACGTTGCTGCTGGATATTTTTCACGGGAGATATATTCGAAAGGACTAATTAATTAAAGAAATTAGCAACAACTCTTAACAATTCTATCGCGCGCTCTCTCTCTCTCTCTCGCTCGGTTTCTTTCCCTACTTAATTTTACTCCATTCAATCAGCGCGTGAGTAACCACAACGAACGTTCATGTGTCAAATCTCTTCTCAGTCGCTTCATTTAAACAAAGTAAACATTTTAACTTTGAAAACATTTACTTGTATTTATTTATGTTGATTTTGTTTGCGTTTACCTATGATTAAAATTAAGTTGTTGGACAAGCCGTCGCGTTAGTTAATCGCGCTCAGCGTAACGAAACGGTTTAGATTTCGCAGTGATACATTCACTTTGGTGTCGAGTGCAGCAAAAGTGCAGTGGACGGTTAGTAGAGTTTGAATTACGTTCGCTGTATGTTGGATACATTGAGTTATTTAAATTTTATTTTTCCTAAAATTTTAGTGTAAAAGGTAATAAACTTAAGTTAAAATAAAAATAACATTGGCAGACGCCTCAAATGTGTATTGAAAAAGCTTTGAATATTTATCGCATCACATTAAAATTAATAAGTTAAATATGAATAACCATTTTTTCCTATTTAAATGTGTGAAATTTCCAAGCTTAAAAAACCTACGTGCTGTGC
>NW_016175047.1:0-10377 GCF_001687245.7 Rhagoletis zephyria
GTATTTTATATAGGTATGTAAGTATGTAAAACAGTAAAACTTTACGCTGCTTTACTGTAGAGTTTGTTACATATTCTGATTTGGTTTTTAAGAGATAATTGGTTTTTTCGTTTTGAATTGTTTTGGTAGACTATTGTATAACTATTGTAAGCAAATATCTATTGTTAGGACAATTGGGGCTTTGACAAGATTGTATACTACAGTATGCAATGTTAAGTAAGTAATTGACAAGGTGATAAAATGTGATGATTACATAAAATGCGATTGCTTTTCATATCAAGTATGTGAAATGAAATGCCCAAGCCGTTACAACGTACTGCTCCTTTTGCCATTGATGGCAACACTGTAGCACTTAAAATCATCCAGCGGACACGATCCCCAAGTTCGTGTTTGTTTGCGCAATTTAAGGTAAAGTTCAGAGACCGCAGCAGTTACAAAAAAAAAACGCTCTTTAACACTTATTTTTTGACTTTAATTTAATTACTCCTATAACCAAAAGTTACTAACTGATTTTTATTGATGACTTTTATAAACATATGTATATATTATGATATGTGATAGTGATTTAATTATTCAAATTAATAAATAAGAGCGAATAGTTTGAAAAGGAAAGTCTTAACTACAGTTTTGTTTGCAATCAGTTCCAGTGGATAGCAAACTGAGGAAATAAAAAAAATATCGTACGAAAAATGTATATGCAAACTGCTTAAAAAAATATGAATATTATACACAACAACATATTGAACCATTTTATGGAGCTGAATACCGTTTTTAATGAAAAATGTTGTGGGAAAAATAAAATAATGTTGTGCCTTGTCCTGAGTTTCACCCGAAAAACTAAAGTGGAAAGTGAACCGGATCGGGAAAATTTAAACTCATGATAAGGTCGATTAATATCTCCGCCTGTGGAAATGTAGAATTGAACTCAACGTCATCGTTGCTTTTCTTTCATCGGCTTTGTTTCTTTTCTTTTCTTTTCTAACAGATAATTATCAGAAAGAAGAATGGGAAAATTGAGAGAATTACGCTCACAGAGAGCGAAATTAAAAAATAGTAAATAAATGCAAAACTAGCGGAAACTAGTAAGTAAACAGGTGATCGATGTATTTGACTATTGAAAATATTAAGCGCGAATTTTTGTTTATCCATTTTGACAGCTGCTAGTTTCTGCTAGTAAAAATTTTACAGCTGATGCCTTTGTTGCCTACATAAGATTTTGAGCGCAAATAATACATGCAATTCGCTGCAAACGCGCACAAAGGAAATCGCGGCAACGCGAATATTCAAGTCAAGGCGAATTTATATAAATGTTCAGCACACTTTTGTCGCGGACTCAGTGAGACAGAGTGGGAACGGAACACGTAAAATTACTAACAAAAAGTATCCGGACACGAACGGTGAATCCGCCTTAAGAGCGTAAGAACGAGACGGAGCTGTTAGTAGTTTCTGCTATTTTTTTTTTGGGTTAAGAAACGCATTCCAGCAGAAATTAGTGATAATTATCTGTTAAGAAACAAAGCTAAATATTTGCATTCGTTTCCATGTGAGAAGCATTCCATGTTCCGGTCAGCGATCGGACTTCTACCACATTGTGTAGATCTGCCACTTTTTTGAGCACTAAATCTACCACATAATTCGCATTTATTGCGTAGTTTTATTTTTGCTCGACATAATTTTCTTAATTTTAAGAGCAAAAATTGTCCAATACTAAGCCCTATACGGTAACAAGAATGATATAATACAAGATTCCGCATTCCCGGCGATGATGACAATCTCTCAAGTAAAAGTAAACAAAGCCGAATTGAGGAATAAAATAAACTGTAAAATAGTAAATTTTCTCAGTAATAAATTTTTCCACAGAAAACGTCGTTTTATTGTGTTAAATTGCAAAATATATAATTTGTAAAAAGAATTAATAGCGAAAATGGTAAAAAACAGCGTTTTTTTTGTGAAAGTATTAGCAAATTTTATATGCATCTAAAGTTTATGAGGCGTTGTTTACTTTTATTTGAGAATTGTCAAAATCGGCAAATCCCAATTAGCTGTTTCTGGAACGTGCCACATTTGTTCGCTACTTCGTGATGTGCTAAAAAGAAAAGCTGACAGCGCTCCACAAGGTTGCAGATATTTCTTAGAATATGTTCGAAAAATATCTTGAGATATGGAAGGAACTGCTTTACACTGTCAAGGAAAAAAATTGCCAAAATTCAACGCAATTTTTTTAGAGTCTAATTAAAAAGTTTGCAATTTAGGTGAAACCTTTCAGAATTTTTTTTAATTTTTGTACAAATTTTGATGCAAATCCAGAGATCTACCACTTTTTTTTTTTTTGAAATCTACCACATTTTTTTCAGATTCTACCACACAGAATGTTTTTGAAGTCCGATCACTGGTCCCGGTGCGTAGTATATTTGCTCGCTACGCACAGCATTAGCGGCAGGGCGCGGCTTTACATTTTTCCAGCTCACCGGTAGAATTTTCGTAAATTGTCATATATGTACATATCTATGTACATACATTCTTTGAATTTATTTGATTTTGCAATCGCATTTTTGTGTAATCATACATATATGTACATAAGTAACACATATGTATGTAGATATGTACCTTTATACACACTTGTTTTGGCTATTGTTTTACATGTATTGTTATTGTTAGTGTTAAAATTTTACAAGTTTTTCGTCATTACCAATCATTTAAGTGGTATGGCTGAGTTTTAACTCTTCTATTATTTTGTTTGTTTTATTGATAAACTCGTTACTGGTCTGTTTATAGCAATAATTAAAAAGAATAACAATCGACTGTCGGCTGTTATGTGTGTGTTTTTTTTTTNTTTTTTTTGTTCATTACATACTTTCTTTCAATTGGTTCTTATTTAACAAATTGCTGTTTTGTGCGTGTGGAGAGGGAAGATTACTATTTGTGTGTGTGTGTTTTTCTTTTACTGTTTATCCTTCTTATTAAACAATAGTAAATATCCAATAGTATTTGGTTATTTTGTGAAACTTTCCAATATTTCTATAGTACAATATATACATATTTGTACATACATATATACTGCGTAGAGTGTGTAGATGGATATATATATGCAATGCGCGAAGCATTGTTATATATATTTGGGCTATTGCTTGTTTTACATACTTATATGCTTCTTTTTTTTTTTTGAAAAATCTTTTTGAATATTGTGTACTGCATTTTTGTTTAGTGATATTTTTTACGGGTTTGACAATTAGTTGTAATTGAATCGGATATTTTGTATTAATGTTGTTGCAATGTTCCTTTCGATTTTTGCAATTCATTTATGTACTTCACTTTAAAATTGTAATCTTCTCTTATTGGTATGTGTTTTAAATTCACAGAGCGAACATTTTGAAATATTTTTGCTGAATGAAGTTTTGCAGCGGTTAATTCGCATTAAATTTTTCAAATGATTTGCAGCTGTTAGACGCGAAATTCCAATTAGGAAAAAGATTTTGATTGGCTTTATGTATCAACTTTCTTTTGTCTTTTGTTTACATAGTTTCGGGATTTCGTTTTAACGTGCANAAAATTGTAATCTTCTCTTATTGGTATGTGTTTTAAATTCACAGAGCGAACATTTTGAAATAATTTTGCTGAATGAAGTTTTGCAGCGGTTAATTCGCATTAAATTTTTCAAATGATTTGCAGCTTTTAGGCGCGAAAATTCCAATTAGGAAAAAGATTTTGATTGGCTTTATGTATCAGTTTTCTTTTGTCTTTTGTTTACATAGTTTCGGGATTTCGTTTTAACGTGCAAAATTTTCATGGGAAGTAAAAATATCAAGTAAAACTAATTTTTGCTTATTTTGTTTTTTTTTTCATAATTTTTGTGTAAACCTTTTAACCCTAACCGCATCTAAGAGGCTTACCATACACTTAGTTGGTAAACATAAGTATGTAATTGTAATATAAAATAAATATAAAATGTTTATAAAAAAAAAAAACTAAACAAATCAGATCGTATTAACATTTGGTACACGAGGTCATTGCAACATTTTCTTGTTTTCTTGTTTTTATTTTTTAACATTACATAATATTTTGCATTGCTTTGAATACATACATACATAAAACATTATTTCATTTCATTCAAATTAAGAAATACAATAGCATGTTTTAAATACACAAAATTCTTTTTTTTTGTAAAATAAAGTTAATAATATTCCTTTGTAAGATATCTGAATGCTTTCGATTATAATGTNAAAATTCTTTTGTTTTGTAAAATATAGTTAATAATATTCCTTTGTAAGATATCTGAATGCTTTCGATTATAATGTGTTACGTAAATATAGAAAAAGATTCATGTTATAAATATAGTAAATATGTATATTGTAGATACATACATTAATATGCATTCCTCAATTCGCATTGGAAAGTTCAATGCTCGACTAAATGGCAATTTCAACCATTTCAATTTCGCTTAACATATTCATTTTAGTTGTTGAAAAAATATTAACAATAGAAAATGTCAACTAAAAGTATAGAAACACACTGTACTCATATAAAATTGTAAAAAAAAAGTCCTTAGAGTCCTTTCTTCATGCTTCAAATTTTACACACAGAAAAAAGTTTANCTTTTTTAGTTGTTGAAAAAATATTAACAATAGAAAATGTCAACTAAAAGTATAGAAACACACTGTACTCATATAAAATTGTAAAAAAAAAGTCCTTAGAGTCCTTTCTTCATGCTTCAAATTTTAC
Source organism: Rhagoletis zephyria (assembly GCF_001687245.7). Classification (NCBI taxonomy): domain Eukaryota; kingdom Metazoa; phylum Arthropoda; class Insecta; order Diptera; family Tephritidae; genus Rhagoletis; species Rhagoletis zephyria. The sequence continues at coordinate 4,720 of NW_016175047.1, forward strand.
ACACAGAAAAAAGTTTATATGTAACAGGTGAAAAAATAAAACATTGCCATAATGTTCGTACTTGAAATGAAGAACGTGCTCTCACACGCTTAAAGATTTTTACTACTTTTATACGTTTTTTAAAAAACAATTGCACTATAAATTCAATTTTGTCTATATTTACACATATAAGCAGCCCGTTTCGCCCCATCTATGCCTGCTCCACTCCTCCACCCTCTCTCTACACTCTAAAATATATGTAATATAAGCATTTGTTAACAGTAAACAAACAAAAAAAAAACAGTAGATTAAATCATGTTTTTGTTGTTGTTGTTGTTGATATTATTATTATTATTATTGCGCCAGAACGGGTAGGCAGATAAGTATCTATATAATCGAACACAAAATCCTTACTTTTACTTCAAAAATTATGCTCTAAAACATAGAGCATTTGCTCCCCGTACAAAAAAAACACAACACCCAAAAATGCTAACTGCCCCCCCATGCTTATAACCTTAACTAAATATATGTATACGCGTGTAACTTAAGTGGTTCAACTACATACAAGATTTTTATAAACTAAACCAAAATATTCGCATTTTGATTAAACTTATGCACTTGTTTTAAATATTTTTCTGTTAAATAAGAACTACACATATTTCTAGTATAATACAAAAATTATATGTGTGTGTGTATGTATAACTATAAAACTGCGTGACAACAAAGTGTATGCAAAGAAAAAAAGAAGGTGGCATTTGTGATTTCTTGACTGGCGCATACAACTTCACCGCTTCCCTCCACGCAACATATGTATATGTATGTGTATGTACATATGTGTGTATTTTCCAATTACAGTTATTCCCTTTTTTTTTGTGTTTTTCAATCAACATCCCGTCCCATCCTCTCCATGCTTACTATTCTTTACAAATCTAACTTCCTATTTAGCATTTTAAAATAGTATTTAAAAATATGGTAGTCAATCTTTTTTCTCTCCGAAAATAAAACACATACCTGAGGGGATTTTACATACATTTTGCATTCTCAGCGCGCTCTCTCAGCGCCATTCAACGCNCAGCGCGCTCTCTCAGCGCCATTCAACGCTTATATTTCTTGCCGAACAACAACAACTGCTTGTGGACATTTAATGCTTCTAATTCCCGTTTTAGCTGAAGTTTTCATTTTGTCCCAATACATTTGTTGTTGCTCAAATTGTATTTAAGTTATATAAGTTTTGGTTTTTGTTTTACTCATCTGGTTGTGAAGGCATACTAAGCCGACGTTTTGAAGAGGCTGGTTTTAGAACTGAGTTGGAAAGAACAAAGGGTAACCCCTTTTATTTTACCTAAAAATGTCGCTGAAAAAACGTTCGGGGCGGAGCCAATTATTCTCTAGGACCCGGTTCAGTGCAAACATTTAAAGTTAACTGCTGAGCGTGAGTCAACTTCTCTCTACAGAAACGTCCCTTTTTTTGTTTGCATATGAAACTCGCCCGGAGCGCATGCGCCTACGTTAATAAATTTTAATTTTTAATACAAATTTACCCAGCTCAGAAAAACTAGCTCTAAGTTATTTGAGGCCATGCGAGCAGAAGTGGCCTAATTCACATTTTTTTTTCTTGTACTTAACTTCTTAAAATAGTTTCAAATGTAATACATATTAAAGTAAAGGTCGATTATTCCTTATTTTGATCATACGTTATGTAGATCTGTACCTTAAAATTGAGACTAAATATTTTAAGTAGGGAAGCACAAAAAAAAAAAAATTGAGCTAGGCCACTTCTGCTCTCATGGCCTCATTTGTACGCTCTGTATGTTCAAGAACTTGTCTGCAGCGTATGTGTGTATATATGTACCTTTGCATGTACATATGTCGTATGTCCGGTAGATTTTCTTGGAAGATTTTCCAACGTTTTCCTTTTAAAATGAAATCAACAACAATAAACAAACTAATTTCACGGTAGATTTCCTTATCGATAAGCAAAATATTTTTTTTTAAAAAAATATTGAAAAAATTGTTGCTAATTAGAATTCACTTTTATAATAAGTATAAGTTTCCTTGATTATTCTTCGTTATATAAATTGTTTAAATTTTTCATTTAATTTAATTCAATCGAATTTCTAATTTATAAATTTGCTGCTAAATTTTCCCTATTCGCAATTTTTTACGCGTGTTTATTATATAATTTATTTAATCTTTTCTTGCTTGTGTGTTCTATTTTTTTTCTTTACTAACGAACATTATTTCACCGTTAATTTACCAAGTAATTGCACTTTTAATTTTGTTTATGTTTTGTTAATATTTGTTGCTTTATTGTTATTGTGTGGTTATGTTTTCTCCATTATGCTTCTATTACTTATTTGGGTTTTTTGTTTTTTATTTTGTCATTTTCATACTTTTTAAGAATTTTTATTGGCAAGAAAGCGTCTGTTTTTCACACCAACTTTGTTCGAAATATATGTATATATGTTAATTTTTGTTAAAAAATTATGGATTATTCACTACATTTAATTTCAATTGTTTAGATGATGCTTTTGAAAGTTTGGTGCCAAAAAATAGCACAAAACTAATTCCCTTATCTGCTCCTTAGCTTTTGAATGATATATTTTTTGTATGCAGTTTTTTTTTTTTTGAATTTTTGTGCCATCAAATTAATTTTCCAAATTTTTTGTTTAAGTTTGTTGTGTTGTGTTGTGAGTGACAAGAGTTGGTTGGTATTGAGAAAAATATGAATGTACTAATGACTGATTCTTTGTTTTCCAATTTCACAATATCCAACATTTAATGTTTTGTGCTGTTAGTAACGAAATTTTTTCGCAGACTTAGTTTTGTTGTTATCTGTTATTGTTTTGCTCAAATAAATTTTTATTAATTTTTTTGTTTGTTATTTTTTCTTTTTAAACCAGCTTTGCAGGTTTCTATGCCATTTGCAACAAATATCCGAATCGACATACATACATACATACAGTTCCTCAAAAAGTTGATTGAATGCCTGGCGTTTCGTCGAGTAAATATTAGCCACAAAAGATCAATTTATTGGGTTTGGAATTTGTAGTTTAATGATATTTCGACTGATATTCAAAGGTGGGTTACGTTTGTTTTTTTTTTTATTTTTTCAAAATTTCTTAACAAAAAATATTAGCATTAACTGAATTAGCGTTTTAGAAATGTGGTCTTAAGTTTTCAGCATTCGATCAAAGTTTTTTAAGGAAATGTGTGTACATACAGTGATCCATAGATGTATTTCGCATTGATTTTTTACGACATTAAAATTGTTTTTCATGGTAAATTTTTTATAAAAATATATCTCATTCTAGTTACAATAAAAACCACGCTAAACAAAATTTCAAACTTTGGGAAAAATTAAAGAAAATATCCGCAAATTTATTTACAAGTTTCAAACATTTTAATCAGTTATATTTCAAAAATATAAGTGCGCAGTTTTATGGCCGATTTAATTGCAGTGCAACAAAGTGCCGAATTCAACTTGCTAAAAAATTGCGTTGATTTTTGAAACTTTTTTTTGCTGACTATTTTGAACATTTTCTTCCATTTAACGAATTATATTGAATGGAAGCAAACAAATTTTTTAATTTTCTCCAAGTTTTGAAATCTTTATGTGCTTGGTTTTTGTTGTAGACTGAGCTAAATTTTTATTAAAAAAAAATGACAAACAAAATTACCATGAAAAATATCGTAAAAAAGTCAATGCAAAATTTGACTGTTAGTCACAGTATGTATGTATGTATGTAAGTACATAAGTATGTATTTGCAAATGTGTAAATACATATATTCCAGCAGCTTAAAAACCAAGTAGCTTCATATGTTTTTTTTATTTGATTTTATGCTTTACCCCGACTCTTTTGCATTGCCTTCTTTTCCTATTCCAATGCTCAACAACACCACCGCCATTTTGCGTATTTTTTTTTGGAAATTGCCTTTTCTCTTCTACGTCTACTTCTAGTGCTAATACTTCTTCCCCTTCTCCCGATTTCTGCTGGCAACTTGATTTATTTTGCATCAAAATTTTGGATTATTAATCACAGATAATGTCTAATGTATTAATGTATGTATTTTTTTGTTGTTTTTTTTTTTTTTTGTATATATTTTTTTTAATAAATACATTGTATTTTTGTGCTTGTACGCACTGGTTTGTGGTAAATTTGAAATATAATAATAATAATAATAATAGAATTACATACTCAATAATTACATAAATATTTCTGGGGTAGATCTCGATCAACGTGCAGCCGATTGTGGCAGCACGACGCGCAGGTCAAACACTACTGTTACTGTTGGCCTCGCGTGGTTCGCCATCGTCGTTCGTCGTATGTCAGTCCATAGTTACGGGTGTTACGGTGTCGAGGTCGTGGTCGTGGTCGTGGCCGTTTTCAAGCTAATTTATTCTGTCCGTCCGTATATGTAAGTGTGTGTGTGTGTGTATGTGTATGTACATATGAACGCATTTTACAATTTGTCTAATTTACAAATAATTTTATAGCAATGCTGTGGGACTCAAGTTAATTACAATTTTGATTAAAAGTATACAAGTTCATACATACATATGCCATATATGTATAAATGTTGATTGTAGTACGTACGTATGTACATATGTATGTCCGCACGCACAAATATGCCAAAATATGTATGTATGTGTATTTAAGATGCTTGTACAAAATGCTACGTGTGTTCTGGTTGTATGCATATGTATATACATATATATGTATAGACTTTTAGAAAAATGCCAAACGCTTTTTGACTTTCTTAAATATTTTTTGTCATAATTTTTATTATTCATATAATTATCTAAATATACGCACATTCAAAAGGGTTTAATTTCTCTTAATTTTTGTTTATATACATATACATATATTTTTTATATTCGTATACGTACGCTTGTATAAATATGTCTTAATGTTTGTATGTATTGTACGCGTACGTATGTATTTATTTTTATGCATAATTTCGACACACAATTTTTTCACACCTACTTTTTTGTTTTGCTCAAATATATGTATGTATGTACATATGTATGAATGTTGTTGTATTTGCTCGCACGCATTGTATGTATGTATGTATGTTTGTAAAAATTGTCTGTGTCCTCACTATTCCAAAATACACTTGCAATTTTACGTAGCACACAATTTTTTTTTTAAGGTACATTTAAGTTTTTTTTTCTTCAATATTATTAACATCTACTTTCATAATTTTAAAATATGTATACACATAACTCGGGATAAATTGGTTATATTTTCGAAAATGTTGCCAAAGTTTCAAAAAGTAAGCAAAAAATGTTTATTTGCGGTTTTTTAATTCAAAGTATGTAATTGGGTAAATTCCTTTATAACCACTCAATTTATAGTTGAAAAAAAAAAAAAAAAAATCGATAGCATTTTTTTCGAAATTTCTTACAAGTTTAAGTAAAAGTAAAACACTTAGTATGTATGTATGTAGGTTTTAAAATTTATCTCCTCTTTAAAAACAAATTTTGTTCCGAAAAATTGTGTTCGAAGGGCAGATAAATTTTAAAGCCTATTTGAGAACAACAACATTCTCCTTTAGCATTTCCCAAACTCAAAATTCGAGTTGATTTAACACACAATTAATATTGAAATTTAGGTGTACATAGAAAAAAATTTACATTATGCCACTTTTTTTTTGATTTTTTTTTTTTTTTTTTTT
>NW_016175048.1:0-5595 GCF_001687245.7 Rhagoletis zephyria
GTACGAACTGCAGGGTTTACTGAAATATCTGTTTTTACCTTTAATAAACCTTATGGGACGTGGAACAGCTTTTCCTGTAAAACGTTTTATTCGTACTACCGCTAGAAAGCATCTTATATAAGCATGTGTTTATGTACTCGTCNCAGCGCTATCGACCGAAAAGCAGGTAAACCAATATTCCTCAACTTTATTGAATATTTTAGCTGCGTTCCAGTGGTAGTACGAACTGCAGGGTTTACTGAAATATCTGTTTTTACCTTTAATAAACCTTATGGGACGTGGAACAGCTTTTCCTGTAAAACGTTTTATTCGTACTACCGCTAGAAAGCATCTTATATAAGCATGTGTTTATGTACTCGTCAAAGGTTCTAGCGGCTCTAAGGTTTTATGCCACTGGATGCTATCAACGCCCAGTAGGCGAACAGTGGAGCATTTCCATGAGCCAAACATCGATAAGCCGTTGCATACACCGTGTGACTGACGCGATCAACAATTCAATGTTTACCACTAAAGTGAAGTTCCCTATGACGCAACTGGAGTGCCAAGCGGCAAAGGAAATTTTTGCGTCTGCACCTTCACCATTTGTAGCAGGAACTATCGGTGCAATCGACTGCACTCATGTCTCTATTTTGGCTCCCAAAAATAACGAATCAAATTATGTCAATCACCATGGGTACCATTCGATCAACGTGCAAATGGTAAGAACAAATCTGGTACATTTATATTGTTATTTTATGATTATTAAAACTTATAGATATGTGACCCAAATCTTAGAATTTTAAACGTAAATGCAAAATTTCCGGGAGCACGGCATGATTCATTTACTTGGAGCTTCTCTGCAGCGCGTCGGGTTATGCAGCGGTCGTTTGAAAATGGAAACCACAACACATTTTTGATTGGTAAGCTGATGACACCTCTACCTAACGAGCCAGAAGGAACGCCAAAGTTTCGGTACAACGAGGCACTATGTAAAGCGCGTAACCCGATCGAGAGACTCTTTGGCGTCCTTAAAGGTACATGGCGGTGCTTATCACAGCAAAGAGTTCTTTTGTATGACCCCGGTTTTGCTGGCCGAGTAGTCAACGCGTGCGCAACATTACATAATCTTCGTTTGTGCGATCAAACAACCGATTTCGACGATAGGGTTGTTTATGATCCCGAAACACTAAGCACTGATAACAATTCCGAAGCACCTTCTTCAATAGGAAAACGTGTCCAACAACGAATTATACCAAATTTTTTTTTAAATTCATTTTACTAAATATATATGCCATCAACGATCATCTCGATGGTAGGCCAGCCATCAGCCGAGGGACGCAAGTAAGTGCTATTACAGCAAATTATATGAACTTCATTTAAGTATAAAAAACAATGTTTTATTTTACTTTATTTTGCATTTATAATGAACGACTACAATAATTTTCTAGACTTGTTCAGTGCACGTCAACTAACTCCTTTATTTGTCAACAGCTTTCTTCAGCATCTTGCTCTTCACAAAACAATGATGTCCATAAGCATGGGCAACAATTTACGCATTATACATATATGTAATGCATTTTTAACAAATCAATGTGTAGTACTTTCCACAATCAATGAATATACTTAGCGAGGCGTTAAATGGCAACGATAAAACTGCAGCTGTGGGGCAACCGCCGTTCTTTATGGCTGTTTTGGATAGTTTAACTGTGCACAGTAAAATGTCGCTAATCCACAGGTAATGCAGGTCAAATTTTTTGTTTGGAACCAAGCAGCTAAATTAATTTTATTTGTTTTTACAGCCTCAGTCAAAAAGTTCCATACTTGCGCCGGCTTTAGTAGCTATGTACGATTACTCGTTCACACCTAAATCGAACCGGTGGGCATTAAAAGGATTCTTGCGTAAGCTATTCGGAAGAAGCTAACTAGAGCTGTGCGATTAATTGATCTATCTTAATTTATAACATATTAATCATTATCTATCCAATTAAAATATTGATTACTGGAGTAATTGATTAACCGAACAACTGATTAACCCACTTGCTCGAGTAATCGAATAATCGCACAGCCCTAAAACAAACAAATTTTTTACAATTGTTTCATTTAGCAATTGGTGCTCGCTGTTTTCAAGCATCAATACTACATATACTGCGTGAAATGTTCCTATATCGTTTACATCACAACCAGCCCAGCATCGCGGTCAGCTACTTTACACTGTGCGACCGTTTCGCAATTGAATTTGTGGTGAAAGCCGGCTAATCACTGGGCTTAGTAATGCAACCCCAAATGTCTCGTTATTTCAGCGAAAAATTACCTGTTTCTGTGGCATCGAGCGAAAGTGATAATCTGAATCGTGTGTTGATACTAACGTTGGGATTTTCTTTGCACATGACTAGACTCGGTGAGGTTTTACTTTTTAAAGTACCTTTAAAAAAATGTTAAGTCTCGCTCTTTCTTCCCACATGCTCTACTTAGTATTATAATGCAAAATAAGCCATATTCGTGAGCATTTCCCTTGCTAGCTTGCTTTCCACCTGCTTTAAATGCATTTTTCGTGCAAAATAGTCATCCTATGGAGAAAAAGCAGTTGCTTAAAAGGCAGTTGAAGAAGAATATCGTAACTGGACGATGTCAAATGACTACGACCATCATTTTATGTGGTCTAGCACAAGTACACTTTTCCTTTGTTTACTTTCCAAAATGATTTGGGAAACGGAGAATGTCAGTGCAGTGGCATATATGTATGTAAGTACGTACTTTTTGCATTCAATTAAAAAATTTAAACAAACGCGCACTTTCAGCACCGCCTGTTTCTTCAATGAATTCCCCAATGTGCCAANTTAAACAAACGCGCACTTTCAGCACCGCCTGTTTCTTCAATGAATTCCCCAATGCGCCAGCACATGCCTTGTATGTTACATGCGTTTAGCTACTCAGTTTGCCAATCGCGCCCTCAATCGTAGCAAGTATTGTGGGGAATGGTATTGTGAAGGGTTATTTACAAAAAGAGATACACTACTACATCAATTCTGTTGGTATAATACTCGCTGCTCTGCCTGAGCCACATCGGAGTGTAAATAAACACCATGGGTAAAATTGCGTGTCCTGTTTGGTATCATTTTCAAAGAAATCTGTTTATATATTTCATCATTTCAGCGAGCCGGTGATACGTACCGCATTCCAGTGTTTTCAGATGGTATTTACGGATTTTTTAATTGTTAAGCCTTGCGTTGCCCACAGATTTGCATAGTCACTGCGGCAAAGTTTAACCCGCCCACATGGCAGGCACTCATTTGGCAAGTTATATCTGCGTTGCTGTAGAATCTGCGTGCGCTTTCCAGTATGGAAAGCAGTGTCAAGGTGGACACCAGCGGCAAGATATTGATACACCAGTCGCGCAATACAAGCATAAGCGAGAGAGCTTTGTTGCACAATTGAATAGCGTAACACTAAGGTGTTGTGTTGATTTGCTCTTTTTTACTTTATAAATTGTAAAATGTTATTAATTGTTGTGCTACAGTTTTTTTTCAGAAAATGAGAACTCAGTCTCAAACATCTTATGGCGTCAAAGGTGTATGAAAATGCATGTAAAGGAAATAGCGTTCTGTGGAGACTCTGAGTTAACATATGCCGTGAGAAAACTTGAGACACCGTTGGAGTTTTTTAACAATTTTTTTTACCGATCAACACATCACTGTGATTGTTGAGGAAACCAATCGAGCAGCGCGTTCAGCAGACATAAATACGCGATTCACCACTAATACGCGCAGATTCGAAGATATCTCGGCGTTCTGATGTTTATGTATATTTTTCGATATCCTGACATAGAGGCACACTGAAGTGAGTTTGGATTTAGACATGTACCAGACGCTTTGCCTTGGAAGAAGTTTGTGGCAATAAAGAGGCATTTGTCGTTTGCTGATGAGAGTAACCGTATCAAAAAGTGTGAGCCCGGATATGATCCACTGTTTAGAATAAGGAAAGTTATTGATACTTTGAACGAACGCTTCGATTCCATTCTTAAACAAGCTCGGTTATGTGTTGATGAACAGATGTGTAAAACGAAGGCAGTGCACCATCTACGGCAATATATGCCAAACAAACCCAATAAATGGGGTATTAAGTTGTTTGTTTTGTGTGATAGCAATGGATACTCATACCGGTTTGAGGTGTATAATGGTGCTGGTGATAACACTGTTCTACCAGGAACATCAGATCTTGGAGCAACTAGCAATGTCGTCATCCGGCTATCGCAAACAATACCTGATTTCGTCAACCACATTCTATACTTTGACAATTTCTACTCATCACAGCCACTTCTGGTTTATTTGCGAGCTCGTGGTATATTCTCGTTAGGTACCATTCGAGTAAACAGAATATCGAACTGTAAGCTACCATCCGATTCAGATGCGGAGCTGAAAAAGGCAGATAGAGGGTTCGCAGTTGAGTTCGGCTATGCTCAAGTTATGTAGGTGTTCAACCATTTGCAAAAGCAAATTCTACCAACCAGCCATCGAAAGCGCATCGATACAACAGAAAGAAAGAGAGAATACATTGAGATAGATTGCCCCCAAGGAATTCGTGGGTACAACTCTCACATGGGCGGTGTAGATCTAATGAATTCGTACATGGGCAGAAACGGGTTGCGTATGAAAACTATGGATACTATGACGCGTATCTTTTATCATCTACTGGATATGGCTACTACCAATGCTTTCATTCTGTACCGTCGTAAGAAATCATCATTTACAGAGGAAGAAAGGAAAGAAAAGGATTTGACGCCCAATTTGTGTGTATTTAAAATTTTTTTCAGTCATATGCCGAAATTGTTGCATTTTTCCCCATTTTAATTGTAGTTATGTACATAGTATTTAACTATGGTACATGGGTTTATCACCCGCACTTAACCTACCTGGGAAGACGCGTAAAATATTACCTACAGTTGTTCATAAATATGTATGTATGAATGCATTTAGTTTACCCAATGTTGCCGCTACTACTTACATACATATGTATAAATTGCCACTGAGCAAAACTACTTGAGAAAAAAGCATTACTTTAATGCAGCGTACACGTGATAGAAGTAAAACTTCTTAAAAGAAGCACATGTGTGCGCCCTGTAGAAATCTATACAAAAATAAACTACGAGATAATCAGACGAATACTTTCTTGATTTTTTCTTAAATTTTTTCAGAAAGTATGGAATTTGGATTCATATAGTTTTTGTTATAATAATGAGCTATACTTTTATAAAAAAAATTTACTCAGTGAAAAATGGAGATATATGTATGTTTTAGTTAAACATTCTAAAATAATAAATTGGTAATCATTCAGAAAAATTTCAAATCGGATTTTTAATTTCCAGGTAGCTTTAAAATAAAATTTGAATACTTCGTCATAAAGTTTCAGCTTGTATAAACAAACATCATCAACAAAGTGGCTTAAGCACCCCAGAGTATACTAATCCTCTTCAAATTTATTTTCAAACGCTACTGAGGACACGTCAAACTCGCCTGAATGTATTTATCACATATATTCACAGATCCTAATGCATGGAAAACCTGCGCATGAGCAAAACGTACATTTGGCTCAAAACTATCTCCCTTTGATTGCTGAATC
>NW_016175048.1:9048-10377 GCF_001687245.7 Rhagoletis zephyria
CAAACAAATTCCGCAGACAGGTTACTGTCAATATAGAAGCAGCGTTTGCATGATTCAATAATACAAGGTTCGATAAACTGACAGTTGTCTGCTGGGATATGCGTTACAGCTTCGCAAATTTTACCCCTACCGAAACCAAAGATGTATAAACATCAAAAATCAAATGGGTTAACAATTCATTTCAATTTGACATTATAGCCTGTTTCCTATGAGAGCAATGTCAAAATAAATCACACTTTGTTGAATACATTTTGCTTGTATTATTGAATCATGCAGCGTTTGAAAGTGCTTTAATTTTTCTTTTTCATTTGCTTCGACTTTGCTTTGGCTGTGAGGATTTTCAAATCCAACAGCAAAGCGAAAGCAAAAACACAAAAACGAAGCTGTACTCAATGCACGGACTTTACCACTTTATTGGTAGATCTACCAACTTTTTAGCTGTTTTTTATTTTCTACCATTTCTACCAACAAAGGCTAAAAATCTACCAATACTTTCCCGAAAGAAAGCAAAGAGATTTAAATGAACTCAGTGTATACATATTTTATCATGGAACATACCTAAAATAAACATGAGGAGCAGCGTTGCCAGGTTGACGTTTTTAACGTCATTTGGACGTTTTTGTATGTTGTTGACGTTCGGACGTTTTTTTGTGAAAAAAATTACGTTTTTTAACTTCCCAGTAATTTTTCTCTGTTACTAAATGTTGTAATGCCCGTATGATACTACGTCTTTTTCCTGTATTTTTCATTTGAAATACAAACAAAAAAACTTAAGAGNTACGTTTTTTTCCTGTATTTTTCATTTGAAATACAAACAAAAAAACTGACGAAAGTCAAATTACAAAAACTATTCGGCAATGTGTTAGAGAAAGACAAATTCTGTGTGAAGAACAGCTGAGTTTTGACGTTTCATTACCGAAATTCAAATAAACGAAATTAAAATTGATGTAAAACAGTTTTGTAACAATAAAAATGAAATTAAAGTGGCAAGACAACTACGTGTTCCATTTAATTGACAAAGTCCACGGTGCACAATATATATGGAATCATATGCTACCATCATATAAGCACAAATATAAAAATGAGCAGTTTTGGCTCGCTTTGGTGGATGAAATGAACTCAACGTTGAAATTTCGTGTCATAACTACTATTTTTTAGGACTAACCTTGGTGCAAATTTCATCCCGATCGGAAGACATAGATTTCAAAAGTTGGGTCACTTGAGGTGAAATGCCTCATATGTATTATACAAACATATAATATATCTTTTAGTCATTACATGTGAACTTGCTAAAAACTTACCGTATTGAAATGGTACATTTGCTGTGAA
>NW_016175049.1:0-10376 GCF_001687245.7 Rhagoletis zephyria
TCAAATTTCCGATAGAATTCCGATTCGAAGTGGATCGAAATGTAGAACAGGGTGGAATCGGAAATAATTTCCGATCGTCGGAATGCAGAACACCAACAATCGGAAACAAATTCGTTTCCGATTCGAATCGGAATGTAGAACAGGGCTGTATATATTAATACGCTAACATAAATTTTGTCTCCGTTCGTTTGGTGATATTCCAAACCGATTTTAAAACCAAGAACACCATTGGAAAGGNTCCGGTAGCCACGGCCTCTCTTTCTTCCTCACTTCACTTTTCCAGTCAGTCCAGGTCTAGTTGCAAAAACTCCAAATATAATCAAAATAATATTTTACCTTCTTCCACTCGTTTGAGTTTTTATTGGTGGTCCTTGGCTATTCAACGACTCTGTTAGTTGGCGCCACTTTTCCGCAGCCACTTTATCTCCTTTGAAGAAGCCCTTGGCTATGTCTGGATTTATTTCCATGAAGTCCAGCATATTTTTGCTTTGCTCTGCCGTCTTGTGCTTTCCCCTGCATTTTCAAAATTTTAATCTTAATAAATACCACTTTTATTTTCTTTGCTTACATTTTTTGCGGTTCGCTGACTTTAAATTTTTTCCTTTGACCGTTAACAGTTATATTTTTGTTTTTCGTTTCGATTATTTTCTATTCCACTGGCTTTTAGCTGATCGAAACATTTCCGATAAAATATTTACGATAATCGGAATGCAGAACATCAAATTTCCGATAGAATTCCGATTCGAAGTGGATCGAAATGTAGAACAGGGTGGAATCGGAAATAATTTCAAATTCGATTCCGATTCGAATCGGAATGCAGAACAGGGCTGTATATATTAATACACTAACATAAATTTTGTCTCCGTTGTTTTGGTGATATTCCAAACCGATTTTAAAACCAAGAACACCATTGGAAAGGTAATTTTCTGTAGATGAGGAGAGTTTTTATGGAATCGAAATTAGTTGAAAACTACGGGCAAAATCGTCGTTTAAAAATTTCCGTATTTGTGTACGGTTGTTGTTGCAACCTTTTCAATTTGAGCTGTTTTCGCATTTTGTTTTACTTCGTCTTTGAAATTAAACTTTGTAATAGAAAAAATGTGATGATGAAGATATAAACGATTAAGACAAATCAGTGAAAGCTAAACTAAAAATAAAGACGAAAATGAGAACAATGAGAAATACATAAGAACCAATATAACTGAAAGGATAAGAAAAGTTATTGAATTTTCGAAGTGAAAAGTGGTTGGTAGTAAATTGGCAAACTCAACGGAAATTATGCACACGGAAATAGTATAGTAATCGTTATTGTTGTCGATATAATAATAGATATTGTTATCGATATAATAATCAATATTTTTATCGGTATAGTAATCGATATTATTATCTATATAATAGTCGAAACTGTTATCGACTAATTTATCGATTAATTGTTGGATTTTGCAATCGTTATATATTTCGATATTGTAATCGGTATATTTATCGACAGTTTAATCAGCACACGAAATGTATATGACATCGCATAACATTAAATCGCATGATATGATATGGCATCACATGACATGACATGCCATGATATGACATGTCATGATATGACATTACATAATATGATGATGCTGATGACATAATATGAAAAAGATAAAAACAAAGAAGAAGATAAGCACTTTACTTCTCTAAGGACAAAGGGAAAGGTGAATATGTATATGTATGAAGGATAAAAAAGATAAAAGTAAGAACAAAAATAAAGATGAAGGCAAACAGATTCAGATAAATGTATTTATAACGAAAACCTACCTATACCTGTAAGCATAAAGATATAAAGATAAAAATAGGGATAAAGAAATTTACGAATAGTTATCCAGGGATTAGCAAAATGTGTCGGGTTAATGAAATTTATCAAGTTATCGATATTTATTGCATTATCAATATTTATGAACTCAGCGAAATTTATCGAATTATCGTAATGCAATGCAAGTTCTTTGAACTTATTGAATTATGGATATTTATTAATTAGCTGAAAATTGTTGATTCATCGACTCGGAGTTTTTGACATTTTCAAAATATATGGAGTTATCGAAGTTTCAAGGTTATATAAGTTATCGAGCTATGAGTGCTTATCGAATTTTATCGTGGTAGCAGAAAAATTGGTATCGAAATTTATAGAGGTATCCAAAGTTTATCGAGTAATTGACTTATATCGAGATATATACATTTTGGGGTCATCGAAATATATCAAGCCCTATAGATGCACGGTATTTTTCGAGCTATTACGGGTCTTTACGGAAATATTCAGGCCTAAGCGAAATGGTCGCTGCTTTGGAGTAGAGACAAGTCAAAGTATGTACAGGCAAGTGATCCAAATAAAGTCCATTATTTTCAGTAACTTCCTGAACATGTTTGTAGTAAGTCGTGCTTTTGGAAGAAAATAGCCATAAAGCAATTTATTTATTTCCCGTTTGAGAATTACATTATGTGCTAGATAATAAAGAAATATCGCCGTTCATTTCGCATACTGTTGCATACTTTTAGGTGCACCCTAAGCTACTTTTAACTTCACACAACGTTCGTTTCTGTAAACATCTTGACCTATCGATAGTAGATATTACTCCCAATCCCTTTGCACTTTTTGATGGAAATTCATTTTAATTACTGAGTTTTTCCATAGTACACCGTTTCATCAGTTCTTGAATATTTACTTAGATAATATAAAAATTTCGTCGAGTGTAAAGGATTTTCCATATGGACATACCAAAAAACTATTTCGCAGCAAAGGCTTGCGAAACCATCTCGCTAGTTTAGCGTAAGCGAAGACGAAAAATATCAATATGTGCTGGAAAACAGAAGAACAGAAAAGAAAGTTGGACATGTGAATGACAGTTAAGCAAATAAGTGAAGCAAATGAATGACGAGGATAACGATGAAGGCGAAGGAGAACGGTGACACAGACAGCGACAGATAGTGAACGTCCAGCGACGAATGCCGATACTAAATTGCAGCGGACGCAAGTAGCGGGCTGACACATAAATAACATACAGACAGGGTTATACATACATATATACATAAGTATAAGTATGTATACAGCAGCAATGAGTGCTGACCAGAAGAGGTAAGAGAAGAAAAAGAAAAAAACCAAACTGGGTGAATGGAGACATCAAGAAAAATTGGTAAAGAAAAAGTCGAATAGCAAATGAGGAGCCGGTGTTGGACAAATTGGACAGTCGAGTGAAAGAGTTGGGGAAAATGAGGTAAAGATGACAGATAAAGGATGGCAGGTGTAGGATTGTGGTTAGTGACGGACGTGAGAAGAGAAGTTGGAGGCCAACAGGGAAAATTGTGGGCAAACGACACAAACGATTCGATGATTATTGTAATTTCTTCCACATGGTTGCGGAAAATGGACAGAAATTCAGCGAAGACAAAAACAAAATTGAAGCAAATCGAAACATAAAAACAGGCGCCATTGCAAAAAAAAGAAACAGAAATAATAAAGAAATAAAATCTGACAAAAAGGCGAAATTATGGCCAATAGCGACAGGCAGGCAAGTAAATGAGCGGACGGTGGGTGTGATGGCGGGCCAAGGGAAGACGCCAGTGCGGGTAAACGTACATACATATAAGCATATATTGATTACAAAATGATTACGCTGACATGCGACCAACAGGCGGACAAGACAAGCCAGGACAGGACACCAAAGACAACGAGCTGGACATACAACCGGCGTGTGTTCTGCACTTAAATATTTGTGGATGAATGAGGTTGATGGTAGGGTGAGAGTTCGTGTAAACTTCTTAGTTTTTCTTTTTCATTTTTTCCAGCTCCGAGTTCATAATTTAGTTATAAACAAGTTGCAACACCCTCCTAGTGCGAGCTACAGGCAGCCATTTGTGCAAACAAAATTATAATAAAAGGGATCTATTCGCATTACTGTTATAATTTGTGTAGCTGATTATGTCTGATTGTTTATTATTGTGTGCGGTTGGCGTTTTTTTTTTGTGTTGCGATTGCGCTGCAAAAGCTGTCAACTTATACATTTTTTATTCGATTGTTTTCCTTTCTACTTATGTTGATGATGAGTATTGTTGGGCGCCTGCAAGTAGACTATGCTAAGTTAGGAAAAGGCGCACTCCCGGCAATGTTTAAGGGCTGAGTGGCGGTGGAGATGGAAGTAAGCAGGGTGGTTGAGTAACATGCGAGTGGTGGCGTGGGAGTGGAGCGTAAGTGCGTGCTAAATGTTGGGGCTTTAAAGTTTTTGCGGTGACATCAAAGCAATTGCAGAATTTTTCGAAAATCTAACCCCAGGGCCTTAAGATATGTATTATTTTCTGTTCTATGTTCATTAGGGTGGTCCAATTTTTTTATACCCGAGCTCACTTGTGCACAACGGTATTATAACATTGTTGTTCCAGGCAAAAGGAATCGAGATATAGACAAATGTATACATAAATGCGCAGAATAAAAAAAATATCGATTCAGCCGTGACTGCCTGTTTACTAATCCAGAATTCAGTGTAATTATTTTCAATCATATTGTATATTTTATACAGGGTGGGCCAAATAAGAGCTAACAATGTTAAATACGTATAAATCGAGTAATATTCATTTGTTTTAAATAATTTTTTTATTTATTAAATTCAATTCATGGAAATTACGAGGCACTATGTATGAAAAATTACATCAGACAAATGAGCACCGCTTTGTTCAACACAGATGTTGGCTCTTTTTAGCGCGTTTTCCATTACGCCACGTAGTGTTTCTCATTTCAGGCTCCGTATCTCGTCTCCAATATTCTGGTTCAGCTGTCTAATAGTCTCCGGTTTATTAGCATACACTTTTAGCAATCAAACGTTCGCCGTAAATTTCACGTTGTTGGTGGTCTCCCGGTAGTAATGCTTGCATAAATTTGAAATTCGTATGGGTGCACCTTAAGATCCAACTTTAAAATTTTCCGCAACGTTGGCCTGGAAATGCCCCATTGGCCGGAACGATGGCAAGTTGAGACAGATGGATCATTTGCAACACTCTGCCGCACAGCTGCCACGTTGTCTTCAGTGCGAACATTTCGATGAGCACCTCTTCCTGAACGGTCGCCCACTGAACCCCGTTCCTCAAAACGGTCGACCAAACTCCTCATCATGAACGCTGTGGGAGCTAATCTTAAATTAAAATATTGGCGATAATTTCGCTGCGTCTTAACAATTGATCGTAGACAAGATTAGACAAATTTAATAATTTTAATGCGTTGTTGTATGCCGTAGGTATCTATTATAATTTTCGAAGAGATTAGCTATAACATGCAGAAAGAAAATAACAATAATATTAAAAAATAAAGAAGTTAAACGTGTTTAATATGGGTAGGTCTTATTTGGCCCACCCGGTATTATGGTGACGATGTCGTTGATTACGGTGATGGAGGTACGGATTTTTCGAGCGAAAGTGATGATAATTATAAGCCGAAATTGGGTTTGCACGGCGAGGAAATTGGTTTCTTTCAAACGTCCAATAGTAAACTGCCAGATGTTGAAAGCATAGTTGCACCACATGAATCAGAAGGATCCAATCAAGCACAAGAAGNCTGCATTTTGCTAAGTTTTGTTCATTTAAACGATATTCAAGATATCACATGACTCATTTAGCCGATGTACGGAAAAACTCTTCATCCTGTTGGGTAGCGAGAATTCTTGACCCTACTATAACACAAACGCTCACCTGTGATTTTAGGTTTCCTTATAAGGACTTTTATTAGCTTACGCATCGTACCTATGATATAGTTTCAAGATCAAAGAAGATTATACACGCTTGGCAGAGATTTCACAGGTGAAAATAAGACCATCGGCAAAGCCTATTTATGAGGATTCTGCTCTTTAGTCGTAAAATTTTTTTTACTTTATATACCGTTTTTTTTTAACGCTGTTTTTACATTGGCCCACACAAAAGTTCTTATTAGGCGCCGCGAAGTAAGCGGGTATTGGCTAGTATCTTATATAGAGAAGAGTAAAACTTTTTTATCTAAAACTAATAAAGTTGGAAGGACGAAATTTACATATTACACCTTGACATATATTTTTTTCAAAAATAAATATTGGAAATTTCCAAGGATATTCAAGGATAAAAATTTTAAAATGACATTTTCAACATTTATTCGTCGTGGTGGAACAAAACATATTTTTTTTTTTATTCTACAGAAGTTTTCCTTTTAACTGATACCTATACTGTAACTCTACAATGCACTAAATCCTTTAAATAATTTTTTTATTCAATCATATACTAGAAGTTTCAGAGTCCTTTAAAAAAATAATCCTGAAATCAGAGAAAAAATTAAAAACGCAGTTATACTATATTTGGCTCCTAGTTTTAGGAATGTATTGATTTTTTCGTGTTTTAAAAATTTTCGGTTTTTGTCGCACGGTGTTATTTCTGGATAGGTATTCATTCTATCGGAATCCGCAATAAAATTTCACTTTTTGCAAAAAACCCGATGTTTAACACCTTACTGAATATATCATCATAAGTTTTCGAAAATAAATAATATAATAAATAATAATAATATAATAAATAAAAATTGTTGGTTCTCACGAAATAAACCATCTCGTCATACAGCAAACTATTTTAAAAATAGTTCCTGACAAACCCCCATGTTTTGAACCAAATTTTTTATAGAGAATTAAACAAGGATTACGATGGTATAATTTTGAATCCCTAACTTACTGGTCTTCACTATACAAATCAGCTTCAAAAGGTTCAGCTGTTAATAGCTAAGTTAGCTTTAGGACAATCTTGACCATCTTATATAGAGAAATGTTAAGCCCGTTTCTTTAGATTTAAAACGGCGTTAAGATGAAGTCTCTACGATGGGTAGAATCCGAGATATAACGATTTGAAGAAGTACATGATTAGTCAGAATCACGAAAAAGTCCAAACTTTGACAGACCGTATATCCGAAAAAAAAAATTTTTTTTTAAATTTCTCGAATACGTGCTAGCTTATTTCATGTATAGAACCCATAAAAAAATTTTAAGCCCATCGAAAGTGTGACACCAAATTTGGTGTCTGATATGAAAAAGAATGTCTCATATACTAAAGACTAGTGTTGGAGAAATACAATGTTATGTCATATAAAAAGCTTCCGGCATTGAAACATTATTGGTCAAACCATCCTTCTATGAGCAACACTACTATCAAGACTGTATTTTGCATCAAAATTGTATTTTGCATCTAAAGAGATGATTACTGAATGCAGTAGAACTCATTACATCGACGATGTTCTATTTAGAGTGTTTGAAAGGTAAATTTCAAAAATACCGGCAGGATAGTATTAGGCAGAGTATAGATGAATCAATGACGAAGTTTAAGGGAAGCTCATCCTTGAAACAATACATGCCACTGAAGCCAGTAAAACGTGGAAAAAATGTGGCTGCGATGCGACTCTGAGACGGTGTACACATATGATTTCAATGAACAAAATCAATGCGATGGTACTTTAGGCGAACATGTGGTTAAAGCCTTAGTTAGTACAATTAAAGAACGTAATGTGACGCTATGTTCTGATAGATTCTTTACCACTGTAAATTTACTTGAGACCCCCGACTTCTCAGCCGTAGGAACATGCATGATAAAAAAAAAAATCTACCACACATAAACGATAAATTGGATAGAGGCAAGTCTTCGTTCAGGGTCAGCCCATCTGGCCTTCTTTGCGTTAATTGGCAGAATACAAAGGAAGTTATTAGTAATTAGCAAAGAAAATTCGCCCAGCAATGTAATATACCACTGTGCAGGATGTGCTTCGCCCAATTATAACACTAAAAAATAAATTTAATTCATAAAAATTTTACGAAACTTTAGAACTTTATGTTTATTGAGTGTAAAATATTTGAATGCAAATCATCTAATTATCTGCAACTTGATTAGTTGAAACTAGCTAAATTATATTTACTTTACATGCTGAATGCCGGTTCGAAAGGATTAATGAAGCTCGACCGTATCTATCTAAAAGTACTCCAATGCCATATTTTTTCATCTTATCATTAATAATTAGCCATTTCAAAATCTTACCCATCTCAAGTTCCTTCAGGCCCTCCTTGTCTAAGCCGAGACACATCGAATGTACAGAGAAGTTTCCTTACCTCGTAAAAGAATATTGCGGGTTTATCCGTCTAACTTGTTGTCTACTTAACAAATAAAAATTATAAAATACATACTTGTTCCTTAGCAGTACATGCTTGTGAGTTTTTGTTTGTTTTTGTATGTATACATAAGCCCGCGCTTAACGGCTTTTGTTCTACATAAAACTGTCAAAGTGATGCGTTCATCGAGTGTAAAAGCAAACTAAAATAAATATCACCAAGCAGTAGCAATAAAAAAAAACCTAAAACCAAGTAATTTGTAAACAAAGCAAACACAACCGACTTCAGTTTCTCATTTACAAATTTAAGCGTACCGTTATATTCTTTATAATCCAATGATCGGATCTAAACCAAATTAGTATGGGACCACTCCTGAAGTACCATCTTCTCGATAGAAAAAGAATTACCGAAATCGGTTGACGTGGTCCAATGTTATGCGGTAACATATATGTAAAAATAAAAAATAAAAACAATCCGACGAATTGATAACCTCCTCCTTTTATGAAGTCGGCTAAGGGTACGTTCACATAGAAAGCGAAGCGGACCCGAGCGAACCCGTTACGAGCTGAGCGAAGCTTTCAAATTGCTGTAGGTTTATGAAAGTGTTCATACAGTAAGCTTTTTCAAAAGGGCTTTGGAGCTGAAAGCAAATCAGTTTTTGATTTTGAGTTTTCTATTCAATTTTTCTCTGCAGCCAAGTCCATGAGAAAAGCTCCGCTTCGCTTCGTTCAGTGCGGCTTCGTTCAGTGCCAGCATCGCTTTGTTCTGCCTTGCTTTGCTCGGTGTCGGCCGGCTTTCTGTCTGAACGTACCCTAATAAGTTTACGAGGTTGAAGAGCAAAAAAATTGTTTCCTATAACATAAAAATTATCACCAAAAAAAAAGGTAAAAAAAACTACAAAATAATATAAATAACAATAACAATAATAAAAAAACAAACAAAAAACAAATAAATAATAAGAGTAAACATTTAACATCGAGTTAGACATTATTTTGTATGCGTAGGATTCAGCGTGAGCTAACTGCTAGTAAAAATAAATGCGCTTTGGCATATATTTCGGGAGTTACTTCGNATAATAACAATAATAAAAAAAAACAAATAAAAAACAAATAAATAATAAGAGTTAACATTTAACATCGAGTTAGACATTATTTTGTATGCGTAGGATTCAGCGTGAGCTAACTGCTAGTAAAAATAAATGCGCTTTGGCATATATTTCGGGAGTTACTTCGCCTCATTTACCGCCCATCATATAGAGTTCAAAGATCATATCTGAATACTGTTTATCTTACCAGAATGAGGTTTTGCAAATGACAAATCAGCTGACGTCAGGGCTTAAAATCAGAAACTGATTTAAAAACTGCCCAAAAGTAGGCAAAGTTTAAAAAATATTAAGTTTGTTTATGAAGTAGGAGAGCAGCTGGCAAGTAAAATTTTTTCCATTTTCAATTTATTTCTGTTGCATGCAANCAAGTAAAATGCTGGCAAGTAAAATTTTTTCCATTTTCAATTTATTTCTGTTGCATGCAAAATCACCATTGTAGTATGTCCTGCACAGAATTTTCTACATGTATGTATGTATATGTAGGGAAACATTTGTGCATGAAAATTACTGCAAGATAATACCAAGGTGATTCAGCCATAAAAACTAAACTTAAATCTGCTCATTTATGCGTTCGCAATAACCACCAAAACACAATGGTTAGCATAAAAATATGATATGGTGTGCAAATATTTATGAGCCTTACGTAGGTGAAATAGCAAACGGGTGATTAAATTGCTAAATTACAGGCCGTTGATTGTCAGTTCATGGCAGCAGGTGTTGTGACTAGAAGAGTGTATGTGGCTGTCGCATAAAGAAATATTGCATACTTTCAGGTGCTTAGGCACGCTAAATGACTTCATACGATACATTGGATGCAGCATAGCGCGAGAGGAAGGGATAAAGTGCGAGAATGAAAATGATATTTCTTAAAACAATACACGGGTTAGCCAAACTAACGCAAAAGCTGTTTACGCTGAGAATATTATAGAAGAAATGTGGGTGTTCTCGCTTTGCGCTGGTTCGAAAGAAGTTTGCCACGTCGTTCGGCTTTAGATGGTTCAACCTTTTCCTCCTTTACATACGAAGAAGGGTAGTTCGAGTTGTAAAAGGCTTTTTCNCTCGCTTTGCGCTGGTTCGAAAGAAGTTTGCCACGTCGTTCGGCTTTAGATGGTTCAACCTTTTCCTCCTTTACATACGAAGAAGGGTAG
>NW_016175051.1:0-10373 GCF_001687245.7 Rhagoletis zephyria
ACTAAAAGTTGTCTATAATATCGCCTCATGTGAACGCCGTTTAACCGAGTGAACGTTGAGAAAACTAAAAGTGGCATGTGGGTAAACAATAATGGTGGCGCAACGCATGGCAACACATCTTGCACACTCGCATATTGTGCAAATAATAACAATTTATGTACACAAAACACAAACAAAGTGGACATTTGCGGTAACAAATGCTCAGCGAAATCATATAAAACTTAACAAAGTGGAAAGTAAACCCTGCAAATGCAATAAAAGCACAAACGAAAATTTTAAAATATAATAAGTACAGGGGAAATATAGTAAGTATAAGGGAAAGAAAAAAAGCACAGAAATACAACAAAAGAAGAAAGCACACAGATTTAGTGGGAAGTAGTTTGTAGAAAATAAAACGCAATTAAATCTAAAGTGAAATAAAAATGCGCCAATTCATGAGAAAAGAAAAACACTTAAATAAATAGAACGAACTTTCGTATGTATTTAGAAACAGTATCATGTCGACATACATATGTACTTATATAAATAAGTTAAGCAAAAGCTAATAGAGAACCTGGAGCAAAAAAAAGCAGGAAAATACCCATGTACATATGGGCATTTCCTGCGCTACGGACGATCCATGCGGAGGCACATTTTACTCCCTAGCGCACTTGCGCAGCCTAGAGGAATCAAGGTATATGTATATATCAAAATATTGTCCGTACGCCACTTCGTCTGTCCGTTTTGTCCGTGCACGCGGTAACTCGAGTAAGACATGAGACATTTCAACGAAATTTAGTGTATATGTATGATGGTTGGATATCAGTAGCCGCTTCACCAACCCCCACCAAACTCGTGCACTATAACGGTAAATTCCAAAGATACGAAAGCTCCGATATTTCAATAACTAAGTAAGCTAATTTACTCAAAGTTAATATACTTACAGCAATCTTTTAACAAGAAACAGGATAGGGATTGATTTTACGAAAATGGGCATAGCACCGCCCACTTAGCGCTTTGTCGCGATATATAGTACTTGCGCGGGATATATAAAGTTCGGATTTGCATGAACTTGTACTTAATTACTTATCTTTGATTTTGGTTGACTCTTTTCAGGAAATGCCCAAATGCGCACATGTGTACAGTAGTCCGTACATCCTACATACTTACATACATATGTATACTCATCTTAAATGCAATCTGCATTAGATTCTTGTTTGGTATCTTTGTCAGACATCGTCACATTATATGTTATTTAATGTAGTATTCTTTACCTCAAAAATGGAATTGCGTCTTGAATTTCATTGATTTACTAAAAATACCAAAAGAATGGCACAGGAAATTTTTAATTATGAGTCGATTCTATAAATAAATGAGTAATCCTGAAAAGAAAAGCCACTTTTGGGAATAAATACCGACAATTTTTCCTTCTAAATGTTGCGCTTAAGAAGTATAAGATTTTGTCGAGGAAGTTAGTGGAATGCGGCTTCGTAATTTAACTTTTTGGAGCAAAATAGAATTATGTGAGAGGAAATATATGATAGAAAAACTTGTATTTCATCAATCAGCACTGATTCTTTTAATTAAAATTTAGCAAGAAATAAATTGTTATCGTTCTTGGCCAGCATGCGAAATTCACGTGAAAGAAATCGTTAAATGAATGCACAAAAGATAATTAGGTAGCACTTAATACCAAGTATCTAATATTAATATAAAAATAATACATATTTACTCAATAATAAATACTCCAGTTGCATCAATAAAAAAAATTAAAAAAAAATAAAAATATTGCCTCATGGAAAATAATCTTAATCTTGGATTGAGACGAAATTCATGTTTTTTTTGTTAATTTTGACCCACGAGGCTTAGAAATAGCTTTTATTTCAAAAATCAACAACAAAAATTTTATGCGATAAAGATTTGACTGTAAAAATAATCTTGTAGAATGTATCATTAAAATTGAGATGTTTGCAACAAAAAATGGTACTTAGCATTGAGCAAAAAATTAACAAAAAATATTAGCCTTTGCACCATTTGTAGAAAGCCTTATCAGTGTGTGCATTTATTTGACCAACTTGTATACATTTCTAGTTACATAGTATTGTAGAAAACTTTAACAATTTTCACACACGTCTACATTGCAAAGAATGCTGGAAGCAGTATTCTTTCTTTATTCCATCAAACTCTTTATTTCATAGTTTCACTCTCAAAGCCAAGTTAAGAAAGAAGTTATTTTAAAGCTTAGGTAATTCTAAACAAAAAAATTAGC
Source organism: Rhagoletis zephyria (assembly GCF_001687245.7). Taxonomy (NCBI): domain Eukaryota; kingdom Metazoa; phylum Arthropoda; class Insecta; order Diptera; family Tephritidae; genus Rhagoletis; species Rhagoletis zephyria. The sequence goes on from NW_016175051.1 coordinate 2,249, forward strand.
ATTTTGAATGCAAAAATTTGTCCTCGAAATCCCGATTTTTTAACCTCTGCAACCTTAACCTCTAAACTTGCTGGTCATGCCAAAGGAATGTTGGTATGCGAGCAATGTTGAGAAGAAGATAAAGGTTTTATAAATCTGTAATCAACAGGAATTTCTTTTTAGCATTTACGTAAATATCCGCAGGCACTGGTACAACATTTTCATCAGTCAATTGAGTAGAGAAATGCAAATACATCTTAGCTGCTTGATAGAAGATGAGCAAAGTATTTAAAAGGAAATACCAAAGGAGCGATGGTTTATTTAAACACAGATTTCTTAGTGGAAAATCAGAGGAACGTTTCAAGTAGTTATCTAAGAAAATTTACTGAATAGTTATGCTTTGGTAATGAAGAAAGCTGAGGAAAATGAATTTATGCAAATATAATTGTCGGAAATAAACACAAAAGGACGCGCGCAGAAAATGCAATCAGGATACCTACCGCCTATATCCTGTCGGCTGGGAGTGATAATTTAAACGCTGTACGCGGCATACTTGCTGAAAAATTGCACTAAATTTTCTTGGTGTGGGAATTCCGAATAGTATTAGTGCAGCTTGGAAATAAGGGGATGCGGAAAACTTACCCTTTGAAATACCCGCCTGTATCCCTTATGGTTATGGAAAAAACTGTGCAACCCACCTGGACTTGCGGCAGGGGCATGTATAATTTAATATTTTGGTCAGGATTAAGTTACTGACATTGGGGTAGTAAGAATTGAGATGTGGTGGGTAAGTACTAGGAACAGGGTACTTGAGGTCAATACACTCTGGTACAAAAACAAATTTTTCCTCGAAACAAGAATATCGATACAATCTACTTTAAGATCCGACTGCACACAAATGCCGAATATATTATGAAAAATGGTAAAGGCAACCGCTACGTTCGGCAAAAAATCGAAATTGTCTTCGAATCGAAATACTTCATTAAAGTTTAATGATTTTTGGCGAGCTTTAATTTACTGACATTATGGTGGTACATTAGAGTATTAGGAACTAAAATCTGGTGGGTAAGTACTAGAATAGGGTACTTTAAGATCCAACTATCAATGCCGAGGACATGACGAAAAAAGCCGACCCCTAAATTCGGAAAAATAAATAAATTTTGTTGTTCGAAAATTTCTTGCAAAACTTATTTTTCTGGTATCTTATCCGAAGCGTCAGAGCCGTCGGCAATGTCGAAAATGTTTGTATTCATACGGAGTTTAAGGGTGCTAGTATGGTGAAATGCGTCTGTCAAGTCAACTGGAATTGATTGAGGGCCGTGCTGCAGTGGATCCAGCGTATTTATTAACGGCACAAACTTCGGTGTTTACAGTCACCGCCAATGAGTTGGTCGTAGAGAGTTTCTTAGTGTCCTCAAGCTATGAGTGGGTTTCGCCCACAATTATATTAATAGACAAGAGCAGCTTGCCCAATAATCTTCAGAAATCTCAACTCAAATGCCGTGTAATGTTGCGTTGCAAAAAATGAAAACTCACTTGACCCGAATTTGATCAGAACCCCTTTTTTCTTACAGAAGACGTGGACTGACATATTGGTTTCCTTGCCAGAAGACTGAGTTTATGTTAACTAAGCTGTTATATCAGAGGAACAAGAAGACAGTTTTAGCAGAGCTTCAATACAATTCTCTGCAGGAATAATCCAAACACAGTCTTAAAAAACCCCTGAAATTTATCAACCGCGTGGGTTGGTTTATTAAAGTACTTATTCGAAGTCTGTTGTATCAAAATATCACTTAGTTGCTATTTGTGCATCATAACCATCACTGAAGTTCTTTTGTGGGAACCAAGACTATAAAAAAGTATGTTTTATTAGCATTCATAGGTATGTATGTACCCATACTCAAACAATACGCTTCATTTTCGCACAACTTCTTCAATAATACTTGTATCCCTTTCATTTGATACAGTGAACAGCAGCAATTGCTAAACTCACTGAACTAGAAAAAATTAATAACGCTGCTAGTGGGATTTCAAGAGCAATTTCGATTTACCTTGTGACAGCCGAGCTGCTCATCACCTGAGCTCCAAAGTGTACATAGTAGATATAAAGTCACCAAAGCAATTTGGCATAACTGTTGATACAAGCGAATGAAACCACAACATCCCAAATGATTGCCATAGCATATCCTTGGAAGGAGCTGTTGTATAGAACAGAAGGTACATAAATCGGAGTATGGAAAGTGAATTGGAATTTAGCAAACAAATTGGCACAAAGCCAAAATCAAATACAGGATAAAGAAACAAATACAAAATTGACAAATCGCTTAGTCACTGAGTTAAAGATGCAACTGATGGGGGGATCAAGAGCGGCATGAAGCATAGAAATTGCAGTCACAAAATGCACAACTAATAGTGATTTGAGGAGAGCAATGAAAGCTTAAAAAGAGTGTGAGTTGTAGGTATGCAAATTTAAATGAGAAAAATACTAACCGAATCCACCGAAGATTTGAATAAGAGCATAAGTAAGTGTAATGAGTAGTTATGTATGGATACATACAATACAAGTACTTACGGCATTTTCATTTGTAAGGAAGTGAGAGTGCAGCTGTTATGTATGTATGTACATAGATTTCAACTAAATCGACATTGATTGAGTGCATTTGCGCACGATTTGCATTTCCGTTACTCGAATAACGCTGAAAATGCAAAGTAGTACTCGTAGATGTGTATATGGGAGAAGAAATATTACAACGATACATTCTGCTAACTTTAGTTTAAACTTTATTTATTTTATAGCGGCATATGCTTTTTTAAGGCAGTATTCGATATTAAAAAATTATATGGAACTTTGCTATTTGGATATTTTATGAAAGAAATTCAAACTTTAACAGGGAAAATAACATATTTTTTATAAATTATTTCGTTTGTATTAAAGCCTTTCTCTATATGAAAAAATCAAGCTAGTAACGAAAAAAGCGGTGAATAAATAAAAGAATGGTGAATAGACAAATGAAAATGAGAAATAATTTTTTTGGTTGATAAATGTATGAGCAGGAAAGAGGACAAAATGTCGTGTGGCATATATACTCGTAGTACATGACGTATGAGTAACATTTTCCGGCATTTTGAATTTTGAAAATATAATATCAATTTCATAATCAGTGACCCCGAAAACCTTTGGATTTCAATTTTCAGTTTTTTTTTTAATTCCTCCGCCATATTGATCTTCCATTCTGAATTTCGAAAATTTCTTGGATTTGTACTCTTTGGAACTATTTTTATAACTCTAGTTAATATAAAAATTTCAAATTTTATTTCGTTCGGATAACATCTTGTTAGCTATGCCGCTTTTTGTACTTCTTCATTGCTGGACAAGAGCACTACAAAAATTGCGAATTTCTGAATAATCGGATCTCAGTTATTACTTTTTGCCAAAGCTTATATGATGTTATGCCAATGTAAATCGTCCAGTCTATGAAAGATAAACACAAAGCGTGCAGGTTTTAGCAGCTGAACTTGTTTCAGTAGTTTACTCCTCGGCGCGCTTTGGCGCAAAATAGTTACACTCTTCACAAAGTCATTGAAAATCTGAGAGGACTAGCAAAAATCATGAAAACCTTCTATGGGAAAACCCTTGTATACTATTGAACATGACACAAAAGATGAAAAAAAACAACCAAAACTGCCAAAAATGCCTGTCCGAATTTTTACGTAAAAATGCAATTCATACAACACCGACATCAAGTGCATTTTGAATAGTACTGCTGCCATTTTTCTCCTGCATTCTAGAGTCTAGCCACCACTTAGTTCGCCATTTCGATGCACTTCGAAACTTGGGCTTTCTGCCACTTTCAGGCCACTGTGGGAAATATCTACCAAGTCAAACAGTTTTTAAAGTTTTATCGGTTCTCACTTGTACGTCAATCTATTTACTTGGATAAGGTCATTACAGTGTTTTTGCGCATTGAGCGTGCATTGGTCCAGTAGGCTTAACAGAGCTAAGTGGAAGTTGCATTTTTTTTTTCACATAATCTATGCTCGCTTAATGCTTTATCCACTCTAAACTGATGATTGATGAGCATTCAGCTTATGGACTGATGATAACATACATTCCCACTTCATTCAAACAAGTGACAACAACTCGCTGAAGAGCTTCTGTTGCATGAAAACATGTCCGCCCTATAATTAATGCTAAAATCTTTCGAAACAAATATTTATATTCAACTTGTTTCGCTTTTGCTATAAATGAATCCTGCAAATGCAATGTCTTATGTTCCTCTCCTGCCTTTGACAAGCAGTCATTCTTAGCCTTCACACACATACGCTTTAATTTTCATGCGTGCCATATAAGTGACGTATGTATGTACGCAAGAGTACACTTTTAAGGTGGTTACCGAACAAGAGCACGCGATTGATCAAGTCTTTCCATAGTTTATCGCTGATTTAAATAGTATGCGATAAACTTGCAAATGTCTTCTCCTGCTGTGTTACGTAGGTACCTTCCGTGGATATGTGGGATGGCCCTCAGAGCTTAACTGCATTGCATCTCGTAATACAAAATTTGCATTTGCTGTTAGTTCAGATCTTATTTCTGTAGTTGTCGTATATCAGTTGACGCTGCGTTAAGTAGATTTTAAACTCGTTTGGCATTTGACGTGAATAGTAGATGGGGGAGAGCTACCCAGTGGGAAAAGTGGTAATGCATTACATGCGTGATAAATAATGTAATGTATTTCTTATGAGTTCTAGATTCTATTACTGCAGAAATTCTAGATTCTATTAATCAGCAAAAATTTCATATTAAATCGCATTAATTTCTGCATTACTGGTAATGCAAAATTTTATGCCCCACATTTTCGAATGTCAAAACGGCTATTTTACTGGAGCGCGGGAGAGTTTCTTATACATTCAACACAATTCTCTTGATCATAAATCTGCTACACATACATACATAGGTGTGTACTCGCATGTATGCTTAGTGTCGAGTGCAAGTATTTCGTGGTAAGCGCTTAACTAAACCTTGCAAAAAGTGAGAATTAGCTTACCTAAGATGTTATAACATAACTTTATCTCTTTGCAATAAATCAAGCACCAACGACCTCAAGCTACCTTTTTGCGCCACCGAAATAATTTATGCTTACATCTTTTGTCGACACTGTTAACAAGGAAAAAACAGCATCCTGCATGCCAGCGTCGAGAAAAATATATGCACCTGCAAGTAATAGGTTCGTACGAACCAAACTTAGATTTGTGATCTGAACTTGTCTACATACCTACATTAGGGTGGTCCAAAGAAAGTAAAATCGGAACTAAAAAACGGTATTATTCTTTGAAGTCTGCTGAAGGTAAGCATAGTATCCGATTGAAAAATATTGAAGAATTCTATACCGTTTCTACGAAAAATTGTTTTTCCCCTATTTAAAAAACTTGGGCTACTTTGAGTCTTTTAAGCGACCTCCCTATTTTTTCCCCCAAAAAAGCGGTATATTTTTCGATATAGTAAAATCCTAACATTAAAATTCCGACTATACTTTTCTCACATGCATTTTTGGACCACCGTAATGTGCATACTTAACGACATTGTTTACAGTGCGCACATACTTATACATATCTACACAGAAACTTAAATGCTATGTAGCAAAAAAGTAGACGCCATTTACATTTATGGTACCAAAAATTTCAGGCAATTACCCGCTGAAACTTCTTAGATTGCTTACTCTTACATACCTACACACTTACGAACACAGTTTACTGACCCACTTTAGCAAGTTTAAAAAGTTCCCATAGCATAATTTTCCTCAGAAATTTTCGTCACTATTTTGACTGGCTTTTAATTTCCCCATGCTTTGGCATAACTTTGCACAAACTTTTGAAAACTTCGTGCACCACTAATGAGTTTCATGCTCACAGAAAATTATGATAATGTTAAAGCGATTATTAGGAGTTGAAAATTTGTGATTAAATTTGCATTTTGAATTTTAATTTGCAGAGGAAGATAGGATTGGGGCGCAACGACAACAATACTTAAATAGTTGCAATACAAAAAATGTTTATTCAAATTTTGGAATTGCAAAAGTAAGCCCATTTTATAATTAAAAAAACACCGAAATATTTTTAATCTTTCAATTAAGAGGACACAGCTTTCCTTACCAAGGACTCAAAAAAATAAAAATTGCATGGTAGGCACAGAGATATGTATCGAAAATCTAAATTCAAGAATATTATTTCGCTTTATAGACTATTTCAGCGTCAAGTCCAGTGGTCTACTCTGCTATGATTATATCACAAAGTGAGTTTGTGCTGAATTTGTGATCGATTCTAAAATACTCTGGGAATGGTTCCCAAGGCAAAATGTGACTTTTCGCCAAATCAAAAATGAAGCTGTATAAGGACAACGCGTTTCAGGCAAATGTACATTTCATGTGACCTTCTTAATATAGTCTTGTGTGTTTTCAAATTCGTTTGACGTATGCCTGGGGAATGAATGCTTTCTATGTCCCTAGTATTTTAAAGTAATTTGCACGCTTTCGCAATAATAAATTAATAATTAGTACTTGTGGTGAAGCTAAAATGTTTATTAATTTTAATAACACTAAGTGGTTTTCCTTAGAATAACACACACACACGCATACACACATATCATTTCTACGGAAACACATTCCCAAGGACGAGTGCGAGCATGGCGCTCCTTCATTGAAAAAATATCTATGTAAATGTGTGAAAACACTTTGTCGGGAAATAAGCGTTTCAATGGCTTGTGGCAAAAGTTCAAGTTGAAAGCTAATGAGCTGTACATTTTTGGAAGGACTCAAGGTAAAGAGTTTGTAGTTGGGGTTTGGGGGCGTATGCGTAACCTCTAACGCGAGAGAGAGAGATAGCAATTTTGTGGCACTATGGCCAAATGAACAACATTTGCTTGTTAAGGAAGAGGAGGTGATTAAGTTTTGTTTCTATTACGCTCTTAAGGGAATTGCTATATTCTTATTAAACGTCCTAAAGAGCTAAACCGCCAAGAGAGCAAAGCTAAAAAGTGTTAAGACTATACTTGGTTCGCGAATTTTAATCGTTATAATAATTGAATCAGTGAGTTCGACAACCATACAGGTCCAAAATCAGTTTTTCGTTGTTGAAAGCAAAAACAATCCAAATGTCGTTAACGTAAAACAGCTGATTGACGTTAGAACTCATTGGTACTAGTCTAGTCATGCGGTTATCGCTGTTATCAGGCATAAACACGAAGCTTTAGGCCGGGTTCTTTGTGTGTTTCTGACGAACGGGAAAATTTGAGTTAATATCTTATATTTTGTGAAAAATAAGAGGCAAACATTTTTGAAGAAATGCTAAGAAAATAAATAAAAACAGCTAAATAGAAAATAAAAAATATAAAAGCTAAATCTGGCCAACACTGATGTACATATGTACGCTAGGGTGGTTCTTAAATGTAAGAAGCAAATTTTTACATCAGATTTCCTAAACTTCAGCCCCTACGTCGATTTACTACTATAGTCGAAGATATGAAATATACATTTTGGTTCCGATTGGAGTTGGTTAAGGCGTGTCGCACAGGGGTCAAAGTTCAGATTACCCTACGAAGACGTTTTTACTGACTCCAATCGGGACCAAAATGTATATGTGATATCTTCGACTATGATGGTACCGATTTTGGGTATTATATGAAAAAAAAAATTAATTTTACGTTTTTGAATCTCTATAGAGGAATCTGCACTTTGCTCCCTGTGCGACACGCTGCAACCGTCTCCAATCGGGTCCAAAACTTACATATATGTGATATCTGTCAGCGTGGCATTACCGATAGAGGGGATGAGACTGAAAAAATCTTTCATTTGGTTTTTTGAGGACCACCCTAACGTACACATATCCCTAGGAAACGGTCGTCAAATTTCACGTGACGTATGAGTAATAGCTGAGCTTAAGACTAATTGTTTTTTAAGTACATTTCGCGACCATGAGCCGTAAATTACTTATATTGATCCAAAAAAATTTACGAAATAAAACTTTTCATGCTGGAAGCTCAGATATGGCCAATGAATTAAGAAAATCCATATAAACATACAAACATATAAAGAACAATACACATTTGATAAGCGCTGCTGTAAACCACTTTAAAATGTCAACACATTTTCTA
>NW_016175052.1:0-10372 GCF_001687245.7 Rhagoletis zephyria
CAAGACCACATGGGATGCTGTGCCAGGCGCGCCCCCAAACTCAAATACCTAGTATCACACAGCTAGTAGCACCCAACTGACAAGCATGACACGAATGTCGTCGCCGGAAGAACAGCACAAAAGAGTGGCAAACAAAAACTAAGAAAAAAAACTAAGAACAAAACAAAACATACACACCACATCATAGAAATGGCAAAAGTGCACACATACACTTAACTGCAGATGAATGGCAAGAGAAACTGATAAATGGGCCGTTGAAAGTGGAATTCGGAAATATGCTGGCTGTTGTAAGCGAAAAGCTTCGCAGGATGAATCAGTTGATTTGGAAGCAGCGTACGCAGCGTTTGTTTGTCGTGACGGACGGACGGACTCAAAAGTTTTACTTTTTTTGGGTGAACAAAAACAAAAAATAAAAAAAAAGAAAACGCAACTCAAAAGCACCTAAGGTGCCTAAATATACGCATACATACATATATACATGTAAAAGCAGTTGAAATAGTATTTGTGCGCGACTTGCGGTATGACTGCGAATACCGAAAAATTAGGAGCAAAAGGCTCTGCAAAGTGGCGGCGCATAACTAAGTAGTACAAGTATTTAGTGAATGGGTGCCTGTGCTGGAAAAAGTGTTATGAAGTGTAGTGAAATGAAGTGAAGCCAAGGAGATAAAATGCAATTAAGTGTTGAGAAAAATTACGCCCAAATTTTCATAAAAGAACCGTGAATGTTGCTCTAAAATGCTTGGCTTTGCATGCGAATTTTCACAAGGAGCACATGGTTAGCACATACATACACACATATATACTCTTATTTACCCACATAGATAAATATGCAAGCGTATGTAATATAAGCAATTGTGCGCGTTGTCTAGGAATGCATTTCACTAGCTTGTCAAATGCGAGTTACGCCCGCAAATACGCAAACGCATGTCTATGTATGCGTATCCTCAAATACAAGTATACGAACATATTCGCCTGCAAAAAAATGTGTTGAACATGTGCCAGTGTGTGTGTGTGTGTGTCGGTGTATACAAGTGCGAGTAAGTGCGTGTGTGCTGGCAGTTGTGGCATGCTTTAAATGAGTGTCGTGGCAGCAGCAGCAGCAGCAGCAGCAGCAGCGACTGAGTATGGCCGCAACATTACTAGACTGCCGTAGTATGTAAATAAATGTGGCGAGTAGAAAATTTCGTATATGCAGACAGCGTAAATGCGTAGCGTAGATTTTGAGTGGATCAAGGCCCAAAAATCAACAGCACTCATTGATAATAAGGTTAGCATGCTCAAATATATATATATAGGTATAAATAAGTACGTATGTACACATAAAGGTGATTGCTGTTAAAAAAAATAGTATGCTTTTAGGCGTCTCAGCGCAGTTAATCTTACGCCTATAATTAAGAATTCTTACCTGCACATTTTACAAATTTGCAATATGATATGATAAGATCTGAAGTCTTGAAATTGATTAATCTGTCAATTAAAGTCGTATCGAAATTTAGAGAGAAAAGACACAGACATACATATTAACGAAGAGACTGACCGATAGACACACAAGAATCGTAAAAACGCTTCTTTGGGTCTCGGTTGTGAGTTTAAAAAATCGGTGTAATTCGAAATAATTGAACGAGATTTTTTTTGAGATTCAGATTGGTTTATAAAGCAATGTTACCTGTATGAAAAATAAGGTCGAAAAGCTATGAGTATATTACTAAATAATTTAACATTAATTTCTTATATATTTGGGAAATCGAGTTTTTTAATGAGTTACTCATGTTGTAAAAAATAAAAAATAAAACGCAAAAAGGTGTATCTACTGCTTTAAGCAGGGATCACAAGATTTGTACATTTGTACAGATTTCTATATTTTGGCAGTCACAGAGTGGTGCTGTCTAGAAATTTGTATCGAGAAATAATTCAGCTCAATCAAAAAAAAAACCCACTCTGTAACTGTCAAAACGTATAAATCTGTACAAATGTACAAATAGTGTGATCCCCGATCTACCCTTAATAACCTTTTAAAAGTAATTTAACAAAATTTTCCATTTAATGCTGGATTTCCACCAGGCATTAAATGGCAAAAATGACAAAGGACAAAGTCGGGTATTAAAAAATTACCGTGCCATTAAAAAAATGGTTATTAAGTTCATTTCCACATGACATTTTTTTAAATGGCATACATTTTTGGTCATTTCAATGCCTAGTGGAAATCCGGCATAAGAGTTGATTCCTTTTTTCCCATTTATGATCTCACTTTGACAATTAAAAACTTTTTTTAAGTACTGTCCGATATGTCTGAGAGTATTTCAACCATTTTAAGAAATATTTTTAACACAGCGTTTTTTATAGAGATTCTGAAAAATCACGTCAGTCTATTTTTTCGTTTGTTGTTTTTTGATATGGCAATTTGGAATGGAAAATTTAGGTCCTTAAAAACCTGCAGCAGCCAAAAAGTTGAAGATGAATAGCATAAAATTCCACTCTTGATTGAAGATATACTCAGCAACGATATACATAAATGTTCTGGCAAATAACAGAAAACAATTTTCTCCAAATCTGAGAGTTTTTGTAGTTGTATAAAAAAAGTGATTTATTAGAGCTAAACAAACTGTATTTTTTTGCACAATCAACTAAAACATTTCACAGAAAATTATGCGTTTCGCTCTTTCAGCTGCGTACATTTAACAAAATTACATCAAAATCAATTTTGTATAAAGAACAACGCGAAATTTTAATAAACGAAAAATATATACTTAAAAAAGCACAAATAACCAGTAATGCTCATATCGATGGCTGAGTGGAAAATCGACCTATCTCGGCAGCCAGCTCGAGAACGCCCTATCTCAGAAAACTTTTTAAGTACGCGCTTCCTCGGAATTCGGTTGAAGAACGCCGTATCTCAAACAAAAATACATTAAAAATGTACTGAGATAGGGCGTTTTTGAATCGGCTGCCGAAATAGGTCGATATTGCACTCAGCCATCGATATACTCGTAGTTGCATATGTAACGTATACGCCCCGTGGCACCAAACGAGGTCATCTAACACGTTTACTCTTACGCCTTATCTTAAAAGTCATATTATTTAAAAGTAATTAAATACTAGCGTGGGAGATTTTTCCATAGTTACATAGTATTCCTTATGCTCATCTATATTACTTTCCTCCTTTGTAGACGCCATACACGGTGCGTCTGACTCGCGAGTCATTTGCGTACGTGTTGACTCGCTCTCGACTACACACAGGCAAATCACTCAGAGTCATGACCGGGAGTCATGTCGGTGTAACTAACACATATTTACTTTCACAAACACATTCAAACCGACTCGCGAGTCAGACGCACTGTGTATGCCGCCTATTATATAACAGTTTTAGAATGAATTTCGGGTTTGCCAATAAAAATTTGTAAACATGGAATTTCAGTTTCTCAAATCATAGTCACCTTTTACTCAATGTTATATTTTTTCGATTTGGTAACCAACTAGTCTTATTACACTAGATTCCTTCGTTTTGGGAAGAAGAACATTTTCACCGTTTAAGTTTAACATTTTGAAGTATCTAAAGTTATTACAAAAAAAATTATAAAATTTGTAATTCTAAAGTTGTTCAAATACTTTGTTTTTGTTTTTTTTTAGGTATTTTACCGCATAACTTTGGTGGTCCCATACTAAATAATTTGGTTTTAATCCTAAATTTTTATATGAGATTTGAAGTCGGTTTTGTTTTTGCTTAAAAATTACTTGTTTCTGGAACTCCATTGACTAAAATAAAAGTAAGAATGATTTCGCGTTTTTATTCTACTGAGGTGACAAAACCACTCGTGAGATTTGCTCATATACGTTTCTAAATACTTATTAGTGTGATTAGGTACTGGAACGTGTTTTTTTTTTAATTCTTTTACTGACTTCAAAAAAAGGAGGAGATTATCATTTCATCGATTTATTTTTTCTGTTTTTTTTTATATAAGAAAACAAATTATTCGGGGGACGAAATGCATAGGACTTAGACACGACGTAATTTAGATGAAAGTAGATAAAATTCTAAATCACTATGTAATCAAATATTTGCCCAAAAAATTATCGTTTTCTTGCAATATACTCTTAAAGTTGTCGGTTTTTCCTTTTTATGTGCGCAAAGTGATAAACGTGATTTAATATTTCATATTTCCAAGCTATTTCTAAGTTATTTCCTAACGTTTATGTTTTACGTTGCTTGATAACAGTTATTATCCAACGTTTATTTTTTACGTTGTCTGATAAACGTTGTAAGATAAGAATATTGACGAAAACGGAGATGGAGAAGAAGATAAAGATGATGAATATCAAAGAGGAGGAGTTAAATAACTGTTATCAGGATTTATTAAAAAAATGCTGGAACAGAATTTTTAATGACGCCGGATTCGGCGAAGAGGGCGAGCCTCTCTTTCCATTACTTCAGCAAAGTGAGGAAAGCCTCCCGACGACCAAAAACTCTTTACGTTTATTAGAGCGTGTGTTTCGAAATGCAGATTTCGAAGTCAACGATGTGACCGAGTGGAACGATGAGAATATCATCGACGATATACTGACGTTTATTGACCATGACGAAAAAGAAGCAATTGTGGCTTCAGCCGAAAAGCCAAAGGTAAATCATGTCGATGCAAGAAACTATTTTTGAACATGCAGTCAGTGGGCTGTTGAAAATCAGATTGACAGTTCCAAAACCCTTTTACTGAGAAGCCTACAAGAAGAGGCTATGCAAATGAGTTTGCAGATCAATAAACGTCAGAGCTTAATGACGGAGTTTCTAGCAGACTGAAGTTGTACGGTAATTTAGTACAAGCATTTATTACAACCCTTTTGATAAATGGAAAAATATGTACATGCAAGTTTATGTTTTGATTTTCTTATTTTAAGAAAATAAAAAATAATTTAAATTTTTACATATGTTTCGTTATTTTTTGATAGAAAAATATTCGTTGCGATTATACGAATTTTTAAATTTTACGAATAATTCGTATTATTGGACGTCGACTGTAATTCTAACTGAACATACTAGCGAGATGTGTGAAATAGGAGTAAAAGCACCACTGCCTATCTACCATGTAGCGGTAGTTTTCGCAAAGGTGAAACTTGCGCCGGGTATTTAATATTCGGCTTCGCCCGAACTTAGACTTTTTTACTTGTTTGTGTTTTAATCGGCAAAATATTAAAAGTTCAACTGAGTTAAACGTCCAATATCCTTTTAAGTGGGCCTTAATACAACTTCGTTTCAGTAGTACTGCAAAATGTAAGTAAAATTCGTTTTTGCAAATATTTAGCATATATGCATACATTTTAAAATGCTTAAAGCTCTTTAACCAACCATTCTGTCACAATATTGGCACGTGCAAGCAAAAATTAAAGGACATTCAAATATGGCGCGGCAATGAAAGAATAAATAAATTACTGGTTGCATACAGCAAAATGCAGTAGTAATGAAAAAAAAATATGCCCAAAAATAAAAGCCACCGTAACCAGGGAAAAAATGTGAAAATGCGAATACATCAAACAGCGTAGTGGCCAAAGTGGTGGCAGTAAAACTACCAACAAAAAGTAAAAAAAAAATCAAAACAAAGCAGATTGAAAAAGGCTAACCGCATTGCCGAAAAGTGAACAAATCGAGACACAGAAATGTGGTTTGCAATAGCAAATGCCGATAAATTTACATGCATATCTTTTTATAGGTATGCATACATATATGTTTGTACATTAGGGTGGTCCTTAAATGTAGGAAGCAATTTTTTACATCAGATTTCCTAAGCCTCAACCCCTACCTCGATGCTACTATAGTCGAAGATATCACATATAAAATTTTGGTCCCGATTTGAGTCGGTTAAGGCGTGTCGCACAGGGGGCAAAGTTCAGATTTCAGATTACCCTATGAAGACGTCTCAACCGACTTCAATCCGGACCAAAATTTGTATGTGATACCTTCGACTTTAGTAGTAACGATTTTGGGTATTAAATGAAAAAAAAAATATTTTTAATTTTTTGAGTCTCCATGGAGCATCTGAACTTTGGACCCCATTGTAAGACGCCAAAAACGACTCCAATCGGGACCAAAATTTTGATGTGTTATCCTCGACTTTAATAGTATCATTTTTGGGTATGATTTAGCAAAGAAATTAATTTTAATTTCTTGAGTCTGTATAGAGGAATCTGAACTTTGGCGCCTGTGCGACATGTCTTAAACCTTTCCAATCGGGACCAAAATTTGTATGAGATATCTGCGACCGTGGTATTACCAATTGAAGGGGAGAGATTGATGAATAAACTCGCCCATTTTATTTTTTAAGGACCACCCTAATGTACATACATACATATATTAGGGATATTACTTTTTAATGTTTCGCAATGCATGTGAATCCATACTTGTTTTATTGTCTATGGTGAATTTAAGTTCCTGGTTGACAAGATATGACTGCTCTGTACCAAGTGTTCAAAAGCGAAACTCTAGGAGCAGATCTCTGCTTTGAAGAGCTGCTCAAAAGGCGTCTTGGCCAAAGGGCAGAGATGCAAATCTAAAAAGAGGAGGAGACTTCGGCCTCTACTTACGGTTCTGAACTAATACTGAGGAAACACGTTTTTATGTGCCTTCTCTTTAACTATTGTTAAGTTGCAATTATAACTAAAAAAGGTTTACGTTAAGCGACCACTTTGAGAATCAGCTTACAGTGTTGAACTGCATCAGATGCCAAAAAAAAGTCTAGGTACTCTCTTCCCTAGTAAAAGGTAAGAATAGGTACAGAGAGACCAGTCTAAAGTAAAAAAAACTCATTTGTTTATTCACATACATATCGAGCCCTAACCGTCAAAGCGATGTAAGCGAAATTTTTTTCAAAACTTTATTTTAAAGTTATTCTGCAGGCAGAGTATACAGGATGATAGCGGAATACCCCCATTACGAGCGGTTCTTATCGCAGGCAGTAGCGTTGCTTTCCGAGCCAGCTCGTTCGCAACACAGTTGCCCGGTATGTTTCTATGACCTGGTACCCATACAACTTGAGTAAAGTAACTCCTTGCCAGCTCACTTAGAGTATGTCTACATTCCATGACAATCTTCGATATAGATTTGTCACATCGTGATTTGAGTAACACCAGCTCAGCGAAGATGTGCGGTATGCCCGTATTTTTATGTCATCAGAATGGGTAAGCGGAAACGGTAAGCCTAAGACTACTTTTGCTATTACTCATTATTACGAACTAGCCTTATGACAAATATATATACTGATGAGGTCTTGCGTAGTACCGAAAGCTATAGCAGTGCTACTTATTTGTTAGCGCGTGTTGGTTTTTTCATAGTTGCTTTCGTCCTCAGCATAACAAATGTCACTGACGAAGGCAAAAAGTCGAACTTGTTTCTCCAGAAACTGACAAGTCATTCGAAATCGGATACGAAATTTATTGCTTTTTACTGCAGCGCCTATATTTCATATTCTAATTGCCTGGGGTAAAGTATTCTAGTAAAAGCCCTACTATCAAGTGCAGAATAAAGGATAACAAAGTGAATAGGAGCAGAGCGGAATTTGGCAACCAATTGGCTGTGGCAAAAGAGAAGTGATCAAACGACGATGTATTCGAAGTAGCAGATTGTTGGCGTGCCAAATTCTTTATCGATGCCTTTTAGTTTACTATGTCCTACAATATCTTGGTGTAGATTCCAAGAAGCGTTAAAAATATGAAAGTTTCTGAGTGCCTACACTGTTCCATACTAAATCTTCTTGCGGGAATTGGATTAATATGCATACTATAGGCGCATTTCAGAAGCTCAACAGACCTTAATAGAAGGTGCCGTTCAAGAAGCGATTGAAACCTTCATCCCTAACCGATGCTGATGGTCATCCAAATGCTCTCCCACAAAAATTGTTACTCACTCACAAAACCGTTGATGTTAATTTTTTAAAAGTCGCTCTCTGCTGTACTGTTTCTACAGGACTGGAAACAAAGCTCATATAACTCCAATAGACCTATTACGAAATTGACAACAATTTATTCGGTTAGATCGTTTTAAAGACAAAGCTGACTTTCGCAGTTTCTAGTCTTATAAACCCGAATCAACATGGTTTTGTTAGTGGAAGGTCTACGTTGTCTGGTCTTGCAATTTCCTTTGTGGACTGTCCCGATAGATTTAAAGCTGGCTATTAGGTAGATGCCACCATGTATGTAGGATTTCATTCTAGCTTCCTTATTTGGATAGCGTCAGTTTTACCTGGTAGGATCTGCAGACAACATAAATTTCCATCCTTTTCGTGTCGCGTCGGGTGTCATTCGAAGCAGTATTCTTGGTCCACTTTTATTTTTAATTTTTATTTTAATGATGTAAGTTCATATTTTCACTTTTAAAAATTTCTCCCTACACTTATGACCTAAAAATTTAGTTCGCCATATCGAATGTTGAAGATACAGCTTTATTGCATTCTGATAAAGACAGGGTTTATTCTTGGTGCGCGAAAAATCGTTTATATTTGAATACTGACAAAAGCTTTAAAGTAGCTTTTTCAACAGAGTTAACACCAAATATTATACCTATAATTCGAGGTCTTAACTGAAAACTGTTGACCAAATCAAAGAATTAGGGGTACTCTTAGACTTTAAAATTCCATTCAGTAACCATATAAATTAGCCTTTGCACGGCGTAATATTTAGTACACATTTTTCAGATCCTTATACTCTCAAAATGTGGTGTATATTATTTGACACCATGAGGGCCAGAGGAGCCTCTCTACAACGATTTTTGTTTATTAATATGAGAAAGAAGGTTCTACAAAAAACAAATGCGGTCTTTCTAATAAAACGTTCATTGCAAAGAAATGCTAAAAGGACGTGCCTCGGGCTTTTACGTTTCTAGTAATGTATTTTAAGCTGCACCTCAACCTTTTTTTTTGAAATGTCAGTTAGGCTACTCTGGCCCTCATGGCCTCATTTGTAAAGGTCCGTTTAGGAACTAAAATATGCTGCTTTTATCTGGCGGCGTTTCCAAGCCATCCTCATAAAAAAATGAGATTATACAAAAGGCATTTATAAAATTTGAAATCTATCTGCTTAGAGAATAGAAAAAGCATTTTTACAAGCTTTTATTGCACTTTTTCTGTATGTATGTATGTATGTATATACACAGGGCCGTAGCCAGGATTTTTATTTCGCAAGGGGGGATGGTTCTGGCAAAATATTTCTTTTATTTTCACTCTTATTTCAACATATTTTGATTAAAAGAAAAATACTGATAAAAATAAAATATTTCACACAAACAACAAAAAATGTAATCGATAATCGCATGAGTCTATTGCCTGAAAATTTTAAAATGCACTTAGTGGCATTGTGCTACTATGATAGAACGGCCCAGTAATCATAGTCAACTTATATGGTACCCTGGAAACAATTTCAACCCTCAAGTTGCTTCCCTTCGCCGATTCCTGTTGCTACTATTTCGGGGGACCTCACTAAACATTTTCCAAAAAAAGAGCAAAATCCGTCGGGCGCTTTTTCTCTATGGTAACTTCTACTAATTCAAATATTACACAGGCCAACAAAAATTTGAAAAATTTTTTTCCTAAAATGTTAACGTTAAAATATAAAGTTTCCATCAGCTTTAGATTTTGAGAAAAACGTGGTCAGAGTATCAAAAAATCGCGTGCGTTCAGAAATGCATCAGTGTTTTAAGAAAAAAAATACAAAAATTTACTGGGTTCGGTCTCTGTCCAAATTTCAGCTAAATAAAGTTAATCGCTACCTTAATTCACAAGGGCCCAAAAGTAAAACCTGTAAATGTATTTTGTTTCTTCTGTAAAACAGAATATTTGCTGGTTAGGACTTTTGTGAATTAAGGTAACGTAATACTGATTAAAGTTTCCGTATTTGCTACGGAGCCTGTTATGAAATTAAATTTCAAGGAAGTAATGTTTGATTATTTCTTAGCACTGATGTGTTTTTTTGGCATCGTTCCGTTACCTTGGTTTAGTGGTTAACTGCACTAAACAGTGAATAATGTAAACGAAGAAGTTATGGAAAGAGAAAATGTGAAATGAAATCAACATGAGAAAATGCACATAAAATTTGTGCAGCACAGCACGTTCGGTACGAAAAGTGAATAAAAGAACAAATGTTTTTGCACTCACCGCACACCTGCTTCGTCATCACTTTACCAAATGCAGACATAAAAAAACATGTGGACATAAGCATATTTATACGTAGTATATACATTATCGTGGGCCGAAAATCCGCTTTTTCACAATAAAAGCAAAAATATGGTTCATTATGCTTTAAGAAAAATCTGTGTGAAATTTGGAATTTTTCGGTCAATATNACAATAAAAGCAAAAATATGGTTCATTATGCTTTAAGAAAAATCTGTGTGAAATTTG